>NC_048898.1:8629741-8805940 GCF_011077185.1 Oxyura jamaicensis
CCCGCCGCGCCGCGCGGTGCCCGCTGGGGGGTGTAGTTCGCGGGGCCCGAGGCCTGGGGCGCGGCCTAGGCCCGGCCCGCCCGGAGCCCCCCGCGGGAGGCGGCCTGGCCGGGAGGGAGCGGCCCCGCGCCCCGGCTTCACCCGTGCTGCCGCTTCCAACGCCTCCACCCACGTACAGGGTGTTCGCGCGCACCTTTGGGACTCCAAGCGGCTCCTATAGAACGAAAAAACACCGCGAACGCGAAAAATAATTTTAAAAATCCCAGCCTGAGAACCTAAAGTGGCTTCACAAGCCTTCTGGTCACACTAGCCCGCCGAGAAACAGTTTTAAAATACATGTGTCAAATACAATTTATTTTTTAAGCAGTAACAAAAATGAGAGGCCTATTTCATTGCACACACACAAGGTTGGGGTTGTCTCCATACTTCTGGTTAAGACACCTGGCTTTTTTCTCAATCTCTACTAAAACCAATGCTAGTTAATGGCTTCCAATAAAGAGACATAAGATGGTTTTGTTTAATGATCCCTCAAGTAAACCAATTGCTTGCCTTTACCTGCCACCTGTTGATACGTTACAAGCTTGTAGGTATAACTTGTGAAGAACAAACACTCTGAATGTGCTCTGTCAAAAACACTGCACAGCTGGTGCTCGGGAAAGGGAAGATAAAATAAACTGTGAGAAATACAAGGTGAGTTGAAATATCATAGAAGTGCCTATTGTGTTTCAAAGAAGGCTTACAGGTTTATTTATACCTTAAACACCTGACTCAGTTATGGAAGAGCTATTGAAAACTGGTTATAAATGTTAAAGTACATAATTAGAATATAAAAGGTGAGAAGGTGTTTTTTTTTGTTTGTTTTTTTTTTTTTTTTTTCCCTGTGAGTATTCTTGTATCAGAGCTACTAATTAGCTTGTTTAAACTTCAAGAGTAAAACAGTATGCAAAACTCAAACTGGTTTAGCTATCCATTGCATGAGTTTGAAAGTCTTATTTGGTGACTGATCTGTTAGACAAAGAGGGAAGAACAGCACTGTGAGAGCTCAGAATACCCCGAGGCTCTCCGGAGTTCTTTACAACATTAAAAGAATTATCCTGAGAATCAGAAGAATATCGAATTGAAACCAAGAAACTATTTGGAAATAGTTTCTAAATCTATTTGGATATAAAGTTATGTTAAAAATTGAAATTAAATTAGTGTCTGACCTAAAACCTGAGCTACTTACATCATTTAAACTGTAATTTAGATAATTTGGTGCTATAGTGATAATAACTGGGTATAATTTGAAAGCTGTCATATACCCTAGAACCCATGGGTTATCTTTGTATTTTCAATGGTATTTTTAGTCTTCATAAAATCTCCATACAGAGTAATGTAACACATTGCAGATTCATGGTCATGGTAGCATTCCACATGACTAGCAGATGACGCTAACCTAATTTATGTGCTGACTGCCCTATCTTAGGTATCAGCAGAAGCCTGTAAGTCCAGAAAAACCTTTTACTTAAATGATCATGGGAACCAAACGTTGTTATGATAAAAAGCAGCTGAAATGAGGGACAATGTTTCCACTCCTACTTTACTGCAGATACGTTTGAAAATTTTACTCCCAGTAACTCAGTACTTTTGGCAATTAACATGTTAAACCTTGCTATTTCCATTTTATCTGGCTTACCTCAAATATGCAGGCAACAAGACAGAGCAAATAAAAGCCAAACCCCATCTACTTTTGGCAGTAGGTAAGTTTAGTTCTCATAAAGGGTGGAATTCAACAGGCATCTTATTCCTTGTGTGGAATTATTATTGATAGTTGCCATCTCCCTTAATCATAAATAAATAAATAAATAAATAAAATCCCTACCACAAACTTCACAAGAAACAAACCACACAAAACACTTCAGTTTGGCATTTGCCTTCATGAAGAAAGCAGTGGGCGGTAAGCAGCCATCTTACATCTCCAGCTTTTCCATCTTAAAAACTTACTCTGGAAAGCCAGAGTGTGTCGTACAGCATTCTGTAACTCCCCCCACAAAAGAACCTAACGTTTTTACTACGTATAATAAAGTCAGAAAACACTGAAAGATGCAGCACAAAGGCATCAAAGCTGGAGATGAGAGAGAAGTGAAACAGGAGGAGGAATGTATAAGAAGGACAGAACAGTTATTTGGATACATCTCATCTTAATACACCCTACGGCCATCCCAGTTCTCTTTTTGAGGTTCTGTGCTGAGATTTCAGGGCAGGGTGTGGGAAGTTACAAGCCAAATTTTCCAAAATAAGTTGTAGCCTAGTGCAGAGCCTTTCACAGAATTCAATCTTACAGCAGACATTAAAACATTTTAAACTGTTTCAGAGTAGATTTTCTTCCAAAATAAAATGGAGGCAACAATGCAGGTAAATGGAAGGTTTCCCACGCAGCAGATACTCCAGGACAGCAGTGTCCTTCCAGAAACCATCAGGAAGGCTTCACAGTGTTGCCTTATAGTCAAAGTGAGCATCTGACAGCTTAACATGAGGCTACAAGCAGATTTTAAGAGGAGCATGGCAGTAGGTATCCTTTATATCGAGTATACAAATTAACAGCATAATGCATCCTTGCTTTGCTCCTTTTTCCAGCGAAGGAGAATAAATTCAGTAACCCACTGCCCACTTCCCTCCTAAGCATTACCCAACAAGTAACTCACAGGCAGGCTCTCCCTGTTTTCCTAATGTCCAGAACTTTTCCCCCAGAACTACAAAACCCAGTGGCACCTGAGTCCACTCAGCATCTTCTTCTCCTCCTCCTCCTCCCCCTTCTTCTGTGTCTCACCTAGTCACTGTTTGCCTCCTATGTTCTCGCCAGCTTCCTACAGTACTTCCTTCCTCACCTTTCCTGCAGGTGGGAAGGGATGGGGAAGAAGAGGATGTCCTGCTGTTCCTGCTGCACTCACAGCTGCTGCAGGGCTTTTATGTCTCAATTAGTACCACTTAAAATGTTAAACGTTTCAATGTGTTTTGCTTTTTCTTTGTGAAATGTCTGTCTCCTCCTGTTCCTGTCCTTCAAGTGTCACCCCGCACACCTGGGTGAGAGCACTCAGGGCTTTGCCATTTCACTGGGGCTAGAATTTCCCCCTTCCTATTTGCATAGCAAAGAAGGGAGGGTAAAGAGACACATTAAGTAACTAATTACCATGCTTTAGTCAACCTCTCTGAAGCAGCACTGAAAATAGTTATTTATACATTAGTATTGCTGCTTATGGGTGCTGGAGGAAGTTCAGCAAAACCACCAGTGGCAGCATGGGAGTGGGTGAAAACAGCTGTGCCAAGAGCTGCAGCGCTCAGATCAGAGCACGCAGGGGTGGGGAGGGAAGGAGGGGAGACCTGCAGCCCCCTGTGCATCCGAGTGTGATTTCTGTCAAGAACAGCTTTTCTTAGTACGGCATTCCCGATGGGCAGCATGTTACTTCTCTGACACTCATCCCTGAGAGGACTGAAAGGCATTCAAGTAGGGGATCTTGATGCAGTCTGCGATCATGTTTTTCTGCATTTATCTTGCAGCTTTCTCATCATACAAGATGGCCAAGACAAGGCATTAAGTTCCATAACTGAAAGGTTAGAAGAAGCACCACTGAGCAGAACAAATGAATGCTTTATGGGAGTGCAGCAAGGAGCTAGTTTTGGGGGGATAAAAGGAGTTCTCTGGATCCTGGCACTAAAGAATCAGACCCAGGCAGCTAGCAGGAAAAAAAAAAAAAAAAAAGTTATGCTACTCCACCTTCTCTCCAGCCTGCACACCCATCTGTTGCAATCATATGAGAGGCGGCATCATCTCTACAACATAAAAGCCTCTGGAAATACTAGTTTTACTCGACGAACCAACAGTAGTCATTCACCTACGGCTAAATTCTCAGTGTTTGTTCTGAGCAATTTTTTTCCCTAGGTGATCAGCTTGCAAGTCTGCTGGAAAAACCCCTGGTGAAGTACTAGTGGGAAAAGCACAAAGTAGCTTTCACCTTGTTACAATAGCCAAGGTCAACTTTATTCTGCTGTGCAGTTTATCTCAGCAAGCTCTGCTGAGAGAGTAACTGCCTGTGCCTTTTTCCATGAAGACTTCACAACATGCCAGCATGTTCCAGGTTTTTTTTTTTTTTTTTTTTTAAAAAAAAAAAAAAAAAAAAGCACACTCATTTAAAGTTAGGCTGCATTGTCACTGCAAAAGAGGCAAGGAAAGCTTAGGTTCTTTGGTCAGATAAAGTTTACATTGCTCTGTTACAAAACTAAGTGGGGCTGACTCTCAAATGCCTGAGATCTTTTGCTACCTTACAAGAGGAGCAAATAAAATTGCTCCCTGAAGTTTTCTAAGAATTCTTCTTTTAAGAACTTGTTTCTCATTGTTGTTGAATTTATCTCTGTCTTCATGCTGGCAGTCCTTAATGAAAGCTATCAAAATGTACTGACATAGCACTTAATGGGGAGAGAAAGACATGGCAGTGAAAAAAGCAATTGGTGTTTTAAACCGTCTTTCTTACAAAGAGTTTGATGGAACTGACTGCCCTGTTCTATTCCTAGGGTAGCAGCCATTACTGTTGCTTACTTCACTAATGTGCTTCCTTCACCTGCTTGTACATGACCACCACCTATAAATTACATTCCTTTCTCCTCTGGTTTATTAGGTTTTTGTATGGCTCTTTATACACAGATGCTATAATCACTCTGTTCCCTTTTCAGTTGATTCATAGGATTTATTTTTCACCTTGGTATTTCTTACATACTTGTTTCTGTTCTTCAAAGAGTAGAACTCAGCCAGAAACCAAGCGCTTCTATAGCGGTCACAAAACATTAAGCCATAGCAATGTCAGCTCAAACAACTAAGTTGCTGCACTGAGACCCGTATGTGTGGCCTTTGGAAGCCGTGGGCAATGATACAAAGTACAAACAAACAACAACTGGAAAAGCAAATCCACAAACAATTCAAAGCTTGCAGGACTAAAGAGAACTGGATGAATGGATCCCTGAACCTCATGGCAGAGGTAATTATCTAACAAATTAAACTGATACAATGAAAATTAAAGAATAACAACATGAAGATTTCCTCCTGAAGAAGGAGGAGGCAACAAAAATATCAGTTAGTGGCTACTGTTGTTTCCTGCCACAGCACAGTTCTGAACCAACTACTTTCCCCTTTATTCCAATTACAGTGCAGTACCGTAAAGAGCTGTAATGTCTTCTGCCTGTTGCACAAGAACTTTGTACACCCAGCACCATGCATGGTGCCAGTTCTGCAATCCTTTCTGCATTTGACAAGGTTCACTACATACAACATTACCATGCTTTGTGAAAAGACCATGTGCAGAAGTGCCTGCTAACGAGTGACGAAGTATTTCAGAATTGTATTTAAATTTAGCAAAAGGCTAAAAAAAAGAACCTGTTTCAATTGATTCTTTAGACATATCAAAACTCTTCACTGGATCTTGCCACATTTCAAGACAGCAGAACAGGCCCTCTGTGTTTACTGACCAAAAGCACATTATTAACCTAATAATACTGGCCCGTAACAGCCTCCTTATACTATAGTTTTCCCACTGTGATCTTGAGTTTGAGGTGAACGTTTACTGTGTATCACGTTGTTCCTTGGTAAATATTTGAAAGACTGGAGAAACACATTTATGCAAGAGCTTAGGCTTAAGCTATGACTACTGCAAATAACTCATAATGGCTCCCTGTTGGTTTTCATGAAGAACGCTTTTACAGTATCTGTTTAATAACTGAGGGAAAACAAAACCTAACTCCCCTTTCTCTTCATCTTCTGATGTGTTATCTCAAACAGCTAGAACATTTGGTAACCACAGGTGTCTACTTGGTGCTTTTCCGTGCTCTACAGATAGCAAATGTGTGCCTGTAAGCACATTTTAACCCAAATACCATTGCTGATCACCTACCTTGCAGAGACATGGCAAAAAAGGACTAGAGCTCATTAAATCAAGAAATATCATTTCATAGTCTACTTCAGCTCACTCCTAAGTGCTGTGCTCCCTGTCCCCTAATGCAAGTGATAGGATGCAACATCCAAATCTTCAAAGAAAATCCCACTAATGAAGTACTAGTGCACAAAGCTATTGAGAGGTGATTTTACAGATAACCTCAGAGGTTTCCTTTTATTTGTATTCTTTGGAAGTAATTTACCTTTAAGACTGGAGAAAAACAGACATCAGTAAGAGCATACTGCTTATTTCCAGAGGTAGGTACCTACAGGCACCAGAAGTGGAGCTTCCACTAGATTGCGTCCCTAAATGCTTTATCTCAGACTTGCAGAAAGCTGCTCCATGGCTGACAGTGCAGATCTTTCCTGTCCCATTGAGTTCCCAGGCTTTGTAAGTTTCAGTGTAGGTGCCAAAGAAATTGAAGATCCGAGTCTTCTGGCTTGATTTTCCATCATCTTCTTCCCCCCTGCCAAAGGAATATTGAGTAAAGGCTGAGTAATCAAACAGACATTGCTTACTGGCTTCACCTTTGCACTGAATAATCACTTTAGTCATTTTCAGTTTGGACCAAATTCAAGCATGCTGCAGAGAAAAAAAAATATTTTTTTTCCCAAGCCATTGAATTATCCATCAACAGTTACCAGTAGCTGAAAGAGTGAAAAAAAACATATCTGAAAGGGTATTGATTGTATTTGTTCATTGTTACTGGATATAAGTCAACATGTACAAATACCAAGCGTTTATGAAACGAAGGCCCAATCAAGTAGAAAAGATGTTTTTAAGTAATAACAGCTCTCTGCTGGACTCCAGTGACACCTACTGGTAAATAAAGAAGTTACCAAACATTTACTGAATGCTGAAGCATTACTTCATGCACCTGCCCTCAGGATCACTAAATATATTCATTTTGGCAGCTCAGCCTAAGAATCATGTTACAATTCAGAGTTAGAGTTGAAGGAAAAAATTCTGCTTATTTTTGAAAACAGGATTTTGACACCATCTGATTGCAAACTTCTTGGAACTGCATTTTTATCACTAAGCATATTGTCAAATCATATCTTACTATTGACAGCAGTACAGTAGAATAGTCCAGTGGATTTTTTGCTTAGAGTACACTGACATGCCTCCAATTATTTCTTTAATCATTTTATTAACTATAGTCAGAAACTGAACTTAATACATCTTCACTTGCACTCAATTGCATGTGTTCTTGCACGGATTCCAATAATTAAAATTGCATCACCATTAGCACAGCCAGCTGAGATTTGTGTTTTATCCCTCCTATTTGTAGTGCTGAACTGGTTTGTCTTAGCTGTATTAGTCTTGTAGGTCATACAGATATTTCTGAACATGATTTCTGCCACTGCTTGTAAAAGAATAAATACCAATAAATTCACTAAGAGATAGCTGGGAGTCATTTTTTCTGGCTTCTGTTAAGTAGTTTGTGCGTTCTTTTTCTGTTAGGTGATAGAAAACTGACCTTTCTCACCCTGTTAATGAGATTTCATGAGTCCTAGAAAGCTCCTGGAACACTATTTCAATAGCAAGACAATAGAAAGATTAGCCTACCTTTCCCATCTCCAGAATCACAATTCAAAGAAGCTATTTCCAGTAGCCTTTCAGAAAAGACTGGAATGAGTAGCTCTTTTTATAGAGGAAATACAGCTGTCACATTTCTACATACCCTTCTGATCAGGTAATGCAACCAAGCTAAGTGATTTGCATTTCAGTTATTTGAGATATTTTGTTTAGGAAAAGAGAATCCTCCGTGCATCTTTCAGGTTATTCCCTACAACTGCAAAGCTTGATGCAAGGCTTTATACGTTTCTTACAGGTCTGCTTCAGAGAATGGATGCGTTATGCATGATGTACATCCAGAGACACAGCAGCTACCAGCTGGAGCACGCAGGACCAACACAATAAGCAGAAGCAGTACTTTCAGTTTCTCCAGCTACAGTGTAGGCCCCACTACAAAAAGCTAACTCAGTGTATTGGCATGTATATTTAAGAAACTTTGTGGCTGAGGGTTTTGTTCTGTGGTTGAAGGGGAAATAGCATACGCAAGGTTTTTAACCAGTCTTGTCAACCAATTGGCAATAAACATAACATTGATAGAGGTCAATTCCATCCATAAGTCAACTGAAAACTTTGTCCTTACTGCCTCTGGCAGGCTTAGAGTTGCCTCAGTTTCACCTTTTCTAACATTAAAGCACTCTTATCACTGAACTAAACCAAATATCCCAAATAAACATGCTACAAATCATTCAAGGGACTGAAGCTTCCAGTCCAAAAGCCTAATTTGGTAAAGTCTCCTGGTGTCTGGTACTCAAAAGATCTGCACTCTCCCAAGAGACCAAAAATGCTGTGCGGAGGGGTGAAGACGCATGGCAATGAGCAGCCACTACGCAGCCCCAGCAGCACAAATCTACACAGCTCCCAAAGATACCAGCATGGGCATCCCAGACCAAGGAATGCACAGAGCTTTTCAGTACCACAACTTAAGTTCAAAAATTATTCCTGACTTAAAGAATATAGATCAGGCACATTTGCAGAGGCAGGAATATTTTTCTAAGTTATGGGAGAGGCCAGAGACAGGTGTGAGGCAGCTTAGTTCTAGGCTAGAATACTGGCCCATTAAATGCTGATCCCAGTATTCAGTAAGAACAATTTCTAAGGTAGGCTATAAAAAGAATGACTTCTAAAGGAAACATGGAGACTTTTATATGTCAGACTATAAATACCTTAAGTGATAATTTAATATTGATTTCACAAACATGTCAGTAATGTGTATATATAATTAGAATGAAAAGATATTGGAGAAATAGAAATTGGAGAAACATGTTGCAGCTTGAATCTAGTGAAGGAAACGTTAATTCTTTTTTCTAAAACTTGCATACATAGATGCATCAGACTCCAGAGCAGAACTATGCATGAGATCATGGAAATCGGATGCTCAAATGTTATTCCCTGGCACTCTGTTCAGGTCCAGGGTTAACTGTAACTTTGCTGAAGAGCACAGTGTCAGACAAACTCATGGGAAGTTGTCATGGTGACAAACAAATGCACACAGAAAGAGAGGAATATAGGAAGAATGAGCCCCTAAAAATTCAAAGGACTTTGTATTCACACCTTGACTAAACAGATTCACATAACAGAATATAATTATTATACCAGGATTTAAGCATCTTGTAAATTAGATGTTAATCTCCCCACATGTGGGGCAAAAATATTTAATTTAATTTGAGAAAAATCCATTCATTCCTTTGTGAACAATAAGTGGGAAGCTTCTCCTGGCAAGTGAGGAAAGCCTAAGTCACCTGTTTCTAAGTTTCCATTTAAACCAAATAGTTTAAATTTCTCATTTAAAAAAAAAAAAAAAGCCAAAAGCTACCTTTTATGTGAACAGATGCTGTGCTGTCTTCTTGAAGCTGCAGGCTTAGAGGCAGATTTGTCATGCAGCTGCAGAATGAAGACAACAAGCCTGCTCTGTTCCAGGGCTGCTATTCAGCCCCTTTTGGGCAGCAGTGAAAGAAAATCACATCAATTTCATGCTGGTTTTGCAGGTCTACAAAGATATGAGCAGCATCAGATAGAGACAAACCATGCCTCGATTACAGGGGAGGAAGATAAAGCTTGTTGGGAAAACAAGGTATGGAAGACCAATTCAGTGTTTATACATCATTTAGTTTCACATACCTTTGACTTTTGGGTACTTATTGGTTCATGGCATTGTTTCTGTAACAACCTCTACCCTGGTTGAGTTACAGACAGAGCTCCAAGTACAATTAATTGCAGCATGAGTAGGGATCCCATATCCCTTCTGGAGCACAGATTTTACAGACATCAGCCTCTGTCCCCATCACTAGCACTTCACCTATGGCCCACACAGGTCTCAACACAGGTCAGATGTTTTCTGCATCTGACATCACTCTGAATTAAAACAGCTGAACTGCAACGCAGACATTTTACATAGCATCTACCTCTGGATTTAACTGTAATATCAAGAGAAATTCCAACTGCAGACACAGGAAAAAAAAAAAAAAAAAAACTTCTCAGGAAGGCCAAGGAACAAGTTACCTGGAGAGGCTGTGCAGTTTCCATTCCTGAAGGTTTTCAAGACCCAACTGGATATAATACTGAGCAACCAGGCCTGACCTTACACCTGACCTTAGTTTGAGCAGGAGGTTCGATGAGTGACTTCCTGAGGTCCCTTCTCACCAGGATTACTGTGATAAACTACATATACAGGTAAGTGCCAAGGGACCCATACACTTTTTGAAGATGGAATCATATATAGACACTAATAGCTACCCTAGCATATATTAACTTCATCTGTCTATATTATTAGCATCTAAACTAGGGCCCACGGGATACTACATTTTCTGTAAAACCAACACTGTAGGTTAGGGCAGCTGCACACAGCTGGTTATTCAGATCAGTAGAAAGTGTGTTATGGAATATGTTTTTGCAGCATTCCCAGGGAGAGGAAATAAAGAACTGGTAACAACTGGGAGGTACATGGATTGCCTTTGTGCATTAATAGGAAACACTAGTCTTTGTTTTTAATGGTCTTGGAAACTAAGCTTAGTAAGAAGCAGCTCATTTAACAGGTATCAGGATGATCATAATCAGGGCTAACCATGCTGAGATACGAACATACAGAATTTGATAAAAGCAGAAGCACAACAGGGCTAGAAAAGCAGGCTGGTGCGATGGAGCTTGTAACAATCCATCGACTGTGCTCTGCCATATTCTTGCTTTAAAGGATACTCAGCCAAGTACAATCATGCTATATTAAACTTATGTCCTGTTTATTTATAATGATTGCCCATCTTCCATGCTCAATTCCTTTTTTTTTTTTTTTTAAACAACGCAAGTTAGCATTGAGCTTGCCTGCTAGTAGTTTTGATTGAGCTATAGTACCTTCAGTTGATAATTCAGACATAAAAGAACAAGACTTGGAAATTCAACTGAATGAACTGCCTATCAGTGAGCCAGTTCAAGAAGTAGCCTCTTATCTCCTTCAGGCCATACTTGCTGTGTTTCCTTTATTCCAAATGAAGTATAGAAACAGAGCTAAGCTTTTTCCCCTCTCCAAATACCAACTCTACTGATTAAGCTGAGGGCTGCACCCGTACTTCAGGCAGGATGCCTCTGGACTGAGTCAGCATACTGAAACTAGCTCTTCAGGGGCAGAGGACTGCAAGAGCCAGACCTGCCATAGTGTCCATCCTGTTGGGACCAAGTGTGGGCAGAAGAAAGCAAACTGATACAACTCCAATTAGAGTGCTCTCCTATCCTTCCTGCAGGAGACAATTGAGAAGGATCTGTCTCAAGCACAGATCTCCTTCCTCTCTGCTCACGTTGCATTGTCTTCAGACACGTTACAATCCAAATACAACCTTCTGCTTGTTGCTAAGATATGAGTCAGGAGACCCCAGTGTGTCTTCCTAGAGAACAGGAAGCAAACTATCAGATGACGGACAAGGTAAACAGCCGATCTCTCAGGAAACAATTCTACTCCACAAGATGTTAAAGAATGCACCTTGGACCTAAGATCACAGATACCTGCTTGTTTGAATACAGTGTTATATGTTTATGCTGATAGCTAATAAGGAAACACTATTTTACAAAAGTATATTCCACTTTAAATCTACTCAATCTGAGGCAGTTCATTCAGATTAATTTTGGAGCCCTGTTCTTGCATGGTCAGATTAAGATTTTAAGGCCAGAAAGTTTTACTAATGCATTACCTTAACAATGGCTGTATCACATAAGACTGTAGATCCATCTAACCCAAATTCCTACCTCCTGTCTGGGAAACAGCTCAGGAACAGAGCAGTTTACAACTGAACTGCTATGTGAGTGCTCCAACAGGTTCCGCCGCCCCACTCTGGCTGCCTGTGCTTACGGCCAGCTCAGACATGATGCAGAGAAACATTTGGTTTGTGTGCAAGAGCTGTGAGAAGCCTCACCAGGGTTTTCTCTGCCTTGCTTCATGCTGCATTTAAGCTTAGGTCCTCATACTTGGTCTGGCTCAACATGTTTGAAGTACAACCTCTAATCCATAGCTATGCTGTAGGTAAACCTATGCCTGGCTACGGCGATGTGCCCTGCTGATCCCCAGCCAGACTTGGCTCTCTCATTAGGCCTTGGGCATGCCTCATCACTACAGACTTGCCTGGTGATGACTGTGGTACTGCTACCGCCCCTCCTCTGTTCTTGCCACACAGGTCTCATGGAATTGCAACCCTTGTTGGCAAGGCCACTGTCCTGCCTACCTTCCCGGCAGCCTCAGCTCCCGGCAGCCTTCCCTTGTGGAGCAGCCCATTCTTGAGGTTACCTGATGGCAATTTCTTCAGAGACAATTCTTTGGAGACAAACAAGAAGCTTGATTCTACATTAGGTTAGAATCTTACGCCAATTTGGTAACACCTAAGATGCACTGGAAGAGTTCTTGATGAATGTAATTCCTCCTTAGCCCTCTAAGCTCTTCTCAAAGCTCCACTAATAAAGCTTAGAAGTGCAAGCTTCCACATATTCTGGGTACAAAAAAAAAATTGGACAACTGACTCAAAAAAAGTCAAAAATTTAAGAATAAAAGCTTCTTTGCTTTCTTTACACATTTGTTAGAAAGCCTGATGCATGCTTCTAGCACCTTATAGTATAAGACAGATTCCGTAATCAGTAGGAACAAGAATTAGCAATGAAGGCAATGATACTCATGCAGTGCAATTTACCACAAGGCATCTGTCTGTACATGAATTAGTAGTTTCCTTAATTATCTGTAATAGGAAATCCCAGGATTCTCGGCTGGCCCTGTCAGTTAATATTAACTACAGACTTAGAAAATCATATAAAAATAGAAAGGAAATTGAATCCTGCAGAGGCAGCAGTAGCACTTTATGAGGAATGCAAATTTAGCTTGACTGGGAACTGCTGTATTGGCACCATTGATCCCATTCCAGTTTGCCAACACACCACACCACAGAATTCAATACAACATGTTGTTCAGTTAACTCACAGCTCTCACACAAAACAAAAGGACTACCATAGACAGAAGAGTTGATAACTCACATCCACAAATACAGATTCTGCTACCGAACAGCTAGTATCTTCTCTAGTAATAACCATCAGGCAGAATTAATTTGTTTTCCTTCCAGGAGAACGTCCTCTCCTGTGTAATCAAGGACACAGATAGGTCTTCTAGATGAGGCTGGGACTCAGGCAGCCTGCGTTTCTGAATAGCCTTGCACAACTCTCTTACTTCACGTCCAATTTCTGAAGTACAAAATGAAAATACTACTCTTGCCTTGCTAAGATTTTTTGTCTTCCATGTGTATGGCTTTGGACAGGGGAAATTCCTCTTTTTGACACTCAGAATGCAAAGCTGCCATCTTTTGCAGTCTTTTACAGCTGCTCATTAAAAAGAAGTCATTCAGTGGTAAAAAAACACTGCTCTAGAGAGAAGGCAATGTTCCTCAGCAGGCTACCTTTCTGAGAACAGTACCTGGCCTGATAGGCCTCCCTTGTAAAGTACAGTAGGACCTGACTGATACTACAGGAGGGGTCACATTTGAGTTGCAGTTTGGCCCATTGTAATTCATAACAAACATTTTAACAACATTTTTAAGGTAAGACAAGAAAAGACTAAAACAACTACATGTAGTAATCGATGGATTGTCCTGTCACTATTTTACCACTGAGATTTGACAGAAGGGGCTGTCTCAAGCACTAAATTTTCACTCAAATAATTGTCCTGTAATTACTTTCAGAAGCAGTAAAAAAAACCAAAGCTATCCTCTGACTCGCACACAACTAGAAGCAAAGCTACAAGATATTTGATATCTCTACTGTCTTTTGTTTAGATAAGCCTGTCTCACCCCTTATGCTCAGCCTCCATCAGCTTTCTATACTTAGTTTTCAGTTCTCTATACTGCTTTATTGCACAACTGCATGCTTGCTCATAGTGGCACCTGTAACAGGCACCTCAGGATAGGGAAGGAAGAACCATGTCTTTAGGATGCAATTTAAACATGGGTTACATAAGTGACAAACTCCAAGAATGGCCTGAAGGGCAGTTGAAGAAGACAAGCACAGGGATTTCCATGAGCTGTAAAGCACTGGTAACAAGAGCATTAAGATTTTCTATTTAATATAAATACTGTCATTCCAGATGCCTGAAAGTCATATAGATTAGTTCTATTGCTACTAAGCTTCATTTCATCGGGAGACAGCAAGAACTAGCTTTTCTTTAAGAGACAAGGAGCTAAGTACAGTAACAAGGCTAGTAGCACTTAGACCCCGTTACCTGAGCAAGGTTGACTCAAGGATAGTAGCTAAATTTGATCAAGCATCTAGATCATACAGCAAGGTCTGGTGATGATGCAGGTCCAAGGTCAAGCCAGGCAGTCAAACTTCAGGCCAGAACTAATCTAGCAGAAATAACTAGTCTCAGACAAAACTTGGTGGGTGCTCAGTAGATGTGTCACAACAAGGGTAAGCCCAAAATCAAGATACAAAGCCAGGCTATAAATTAGGACTGGGGCCAACAACTAAGAATACCATAGCTGAGTTACAAAGAAAATTTAAACGTATATTGAAGGCCTACAGCGGAGCTTAAGTAGATCTCCTAGGCCCATGGTCAGAGAATATGTATGTGGGTGTGGGTCCCAGCTGAGGTTGGTTACTGCTATTAAGGCCTAGTCACTCCTGGCCCTGGCACATATAAGTGATTTATCTTAAACAAAAAGTAAAAAAGCAACACAGTTCTTCAGAGAATCCACAGCTTCTCAAGCACTGTATTTGCACAAACAGGATATTTTGGAAGAATAGTACTGCTTCAAACAGATATCACAGTACTACATAGGCCCCATTGCTTTCACAATTTAATTTTCAGGCAGTTACTGGCACAGCTGGCTCTGCACATGACTCGCACCTGCTCAGCATGTGATCACATTCCTGTCAGCCTTGTGACAGCTCAGAACATTTTGTCCTGCCTGTGCTCATTTGCAGCCATTCAGCTACTGTTTGGAAAATAGCAGGAGCACCACAGTCTGATCCTTCAATCTGTATGGCCAGTTCTCTTTCACTCCAACTGCTACTTTAAATAATGTCCAGCAATGCCTTGCAGAACAGGCTGTGTGTATATCTTCCCCATACCTGGGATCTTTATAATGACTCCAAAGGGAAAACCAAGAGCTCAATCTACTTTATTATAGATCATTTTGAATGTACCCGTGCCGTATGCTATTGTACTGTGCAGAGGAGAATGCTAGAAGTAGCCAAATAAGTTTCAGAGCAAAGTTAGCTCTGTACTCTGGTTAGGATGGTTTGAACTCAAGTCAGAGTCCTTGCAATAAAGCTCTGCTTAGGAAAGGCTACTTATGTTCAAGGTGAACTTTGCATGGATTGGTCTCTCTTGTTGTAACTCTAGTTTTGTGACAGAGCCACAGGATTCTTGAGAAACTGCCTAACTAAGGTGTTTTCTTTGCTAATCACAAATTACAGTCTGAATTGGACAATGCTGTACTATGTTATGAAATGGGATAGAAACAAATGTTGATGCTTACTGTGGATTACTGTAATGGTTTCCTTTCTTTGCTGAATCAAGGCCATAAAGATATCAAAAAACCTTAGTGCAACTTTGAACTGAGGACCTTCCTTAAGTGGTGAATGACCATGAAATGGTGTTCCTCACCAGTGTCTTGTTCTGTTTTTTTTTTTTTTTTTTTTTTTTTTTCCTAGTCTTTCTCTAACAATTAAGAAATGCTTTTGCCACTGTTTTTCACTCTTGCTATCATCAAATTGGTGAGTGGGCTAGCAAAAAAATCTGATCATCAGCTGCTGTTTCATAGCAGCTGAATAATTTCCGACCTTACTACAGTAGGTGGCTTGAAGTAACAAACAGTATGTGCCTCACTTAAAATCAAATTTCCTAGAGATCTTAGTGATTAATCATAATCTAATAGATAATATAATATAATCATGTTAATGAATGGTGTGCTTTTCAAGCACTGAGAATTGCTCAAACCAAATGATGTGTTTTTTTTTGCCAAATGATGGTGGGGGAATTAAGAGAGATACTACTGAGATTGTAACAAGTGTTGTTCTCAAAGTAGAACCAAGGGAGACAAAAGTATGAGAAACCTGGTCCTCCATGGGCTCTATGATGAGAGGATAGGCTCAGTGGTAGAACACTACTTTTCTATAGGTTCAGAAAGTTGTTGTATGCTTTTATTGCAGATGAGAACAAAGAAAGGAAAGAGGTGAGTACAGAGGATGTATTACAAAAGAACTATGAATGGGCAAGAGGTCTTTCTAAGGACTTGGACTCTTTGCTAAAACACTTCTTGCTGTACTGTTTCAGAAAGCCTTGCTTAGTTGAGACAATCATTTTACTGGTAAAATGGTATTTCCAATATTCCAATTTCCTTTTTACTGGTAAAAAGGTATTTCCAATAAAGTAACAAATATACACTAGATATCTTGCTGCAGAAAAGATCAAGTCAAGGCACTGTAGTCTTGTCATGTGATAAAGTAGGTAGTAAGTAAGGGGATTGTCCCCTTTCAAAGGCTTTCAACTTAAGTGTCAAATGAAACCATATTCAGAGAAATTAATTTGCCCTTGTTACATGTAAAACAAGCTACCCCCTGTTCGTATCAGATAGTTCTGACTTGAAAACAGTTAATTGCATGTAAAACAGATATGAAACTTTAAGAACTGCCTCTGGCTGAGCCCTGTGACTTATATCAAAGACAAGTTAATCTTGCTGTGATTGCATTTGCTTGAACAATGTAATCAAATGAAGGAACAACACACAAACCCAGTTACATTGTTTAGTTTTAAATAGACTGTATTAGACTATAAAAAAACCTACCAGTTTACGAAGTAGCTCCAAAGCTTCCTTTGGTTTAATGCTATTTGTTAAAAGAAAGTAATTCCATTCTCTTTATCTAGCTTCTAAAAACAGAATGATATTGTTTTAAAACTAAAGTGCAAATAACAGGTCAAAATGTATTTAGCAAGGGTCTTATATCTAGTTATATTTTTCTAGCACTGGGCATGAACCTTTTTTAACACTGGTAATTTCAGAGTAAATGAAGGCCGTTCCAAATGACTGTAATTCAGCTGGTTCACTGTGTGCAGCAACATGTAGTAATGTGTGTTTGTGAGGGAAATCCCTATTTCTTTGTTCTCACTTTGTCATTAATATCTCTACAATGTATTCTTTGTTAATTAGCTGGTAAATCCTTAAATTTGTGTTAAATATTGCAGTGATAGCGTCTCAAAGGTCTTATTACAAAGTTAGCGTGCTTCTTAGTTTTCTGAGCACACAAGGAGTTCTTGAACACAGAATCAGTGGGACTGGCAGATGAACTCTGAATTATTCCCTGCAAGGACTGTTAGATTTCCAGAAATTAGGCTGCTGCAGACATGGTTCACCACATCCCTGTTATCCTGTTATGAAAAATAGCATGCTGTTGTGCTTTTCCAGTTTCCTACAAAGCTAAATATTTATTCTTTCCCAGACTGAAATATATCAAAATGAAGAAAGGATTAACTAAGAATGAGAAGAATGAATGAAAAAATGAAGGATTGGAAGAAAATGAAAGAACAATTGGGGGGAGGGGGAGGGATGAGGTCTGTACAGAAGACCAGATTAAGGGGAATTGTGAGAGCAGAAGTTACTTCAGCATTAAGGAAAAATTTACAGTGCAAAAAGAACAGAACAGTGTATTTTAAATAAATGAACTGATGCTTGAACTCTCAAGTCTTTCACAGAATGCTAGTTAAGTAATTCTGAGCACAATTTCTTTGAGGGCCCATCCCACTGTTAGTTTCTTCTACAGTTATATCTAGTATTATCAACCGGCTTCAAACCCCTAGGATGACATGCTCTGAACTGGTAGATTGGTATATACTATATTATATAAAGTAGTTCTATCTTAATATACTAACTCTTGAAAGAACTCAGCCCTCCTTCCAGTCTTTATCATTTTGGGGTTTAATGTCAGTTTTTGCTTTTACCCAGAGTATACTTTAGTCCACTTCATTACAGCCAGACCTCCAGATTATGTACAGTAAATTATTCACTTCTTTAGCAAGGATCTGTTAGTGAAACAGGTATATCAATATACTTTCCTACCAAGCAGAGTGATTGATAAAGCTGTGTTTAATCTGCAACACACAGATACCATTAAAATTAATGCAATTTAACATATGCTTTAGTATTATTTACTATAAACTTCTTGTCCTTATAGCTTGGGACTACGTTATCAGTTTTGATAGAGAATAAGTGATACCAATTATGTTAAGCTATGTTCCAAAAGTCCTTACAGGCTTTCTGTATTGTTTTAAAATATATTTTTTTATCTATAAACACCTCTGGAACTTGCCAGGTGTTCAGAAATCAGTTTTATTAGAATTTGCTTTATTTATAGATGTATTCAACCTAATTTGTTATTTCCAGTTAGATGTCACACTTGGTTCTTTTAATGCACTTCTCTAGAAAACAGTAACTTTGAGGCATAAAGAAGGAAGAAAAGAAAGGGACTGAAAGGATAAAACACAAGCAAATTAATAGTAGTGTTTCAAGTTACTAAATCTCCTATACTGTTAGGTGAAATGGAACATAATCAGCATTTGTGTTACATTCTGAAAGTTTCATATGTTTGCTGGTTACTTTTAAAAATAATTCATACAGAATTTCAGAGTATTTTTTTCCAGAATAGAGCTTTCTTCTGTAGGGTCCTAAATGATAGGAATGAGCACAGAAACAGGATGCGAACAAGTATCGACTTTTAATAGCAGCATCTGTCTTTCATGAGCAAATCCTGGGAGTGACCTTTTTCATCTGCCTTGGATGCAAAGGCCGTTCTTGATGAAGTACAGCTGCTCTTCCAGAGGAGTCCCTTCTTTGAACGGATGATTTCAGTGACAAATTTGCATTACAAAGTTGTAACCCTCTCATGTAAGTGCTGTGTCAAAACTATTAGCAAGATCAACATGCTCAGTGTCAGTAGATATTCCTTATAAAAATACATTTGATTTTCTTTATTAGAAGAAAGGTTCCAAGCATTATAAGACTAAAGAATAACAAAGTCTGAAACAATGTTCCTGTGATGCAACAGCCTTTACATTTATTGATATAATAGATAAATTTATTTGGCTTTATCTAGCTAAAAGCAAAAGAATCAAGATGGTGTAGTTACTGTACTTCATTATTTCCCACATCATCAACTTTTGGTGCTAGATAGAGCTTTACTAAAATAAATTTCTACATATTGCCCATCAGTAAAAGACAGTTGAGCTAGATATTTTCTAAGAATTTTACTGATGTAATCCTGAAAAAGTTAAATCTGCTTTCTTTCTCAATATTTTTGAGAAAAATGTTTTACTTCAGAAGCTTTACCCAAAAATTTTGAGGGACCTATTAAAAGGAATTTTAGGATTTTTATAGGGAAAAAAAAAAAAAAATTGCTTTTCAGATTACTTGGGAAGATTTAATATCAGTTTTTGCACAGGCAAGATTATATAATCTCTGATTAGCTCTAATGTTAATGTTCATGCAGATTAGTTTTAGGAAGTAAGCTTCCTACGCGCCACTAATGACTTTTCAGATCCATTAGTCTGTGATAATATTGATTTCAAGCATTACCGATTAATACTCTAAGTAGATTTATTTCTGCTCTTACAATATAAAGAACTGGCACCTCTTGTTACTGTTATTAGATTAATGGTATGTAACTGCTTGATTTATTTGGTTCCTTGCTAGGCTCCTTCCCCTCCTCTGCTCATCTGTCCCATTCCACTGTCCTGTTTTCCCTGTTTTCCTCTTAACTACTGTTTTTGTAATACTCAGCTAAATATTAGGCCCTTTCCAGCTACTGTTTATGAAAGAGGAATTTGCACTGAACTTTAGAAAACTCAAGGTAGGGCAAAAATGGAAAACTCAAGCATGCACAGCATTACTCTTTTTTAAGGTAATGGTGGTGTTTCATATACATTGTTCCTTCTAGAGCCTGATTCTGCCACTGGCCACAAGCTGCTCTGGCCTGGCTGCTACTGCTGTCAAGGGGCTGCAGCCTGCTACTGATGCTGGAGCTGCTTCCTTCTCATTCACTGCAACAGCCATTTGCTCCTCATGCCACCACTTCGAGGGACCAAGCTGTCTGTAGTACCCAGGTACATAATGGCTTACTACTAGATTTCTTGTGTTCCATTCAGGGCCTTATGGTAGGGTGCTATCCAGGCTGTGACCAAGCCCCACACAACCAGATCTAGCTCCTCAATCCCTTGAATCCAAAGGTTATAAAGCTCCTTTTACCTAGTAATTTATACAATGTGCATGTTCCTCTAGCTGTCATCTCCTATTCTGCATTTTCCAATTACTTTATGTATTAAACAAATATAACTCAGTCATTAGCACCTCTGTATTCAGCACAGATCAAATATATATACATTTTTGCATGCTGTTCTACAGGTGTCTTACAGGTTATGTCTTTGGTTAGACCACAGACATTTTGTTGACTAACCTATTTAATTTATCACCTATGTTTTTAGGTCCCTCGTTATTTTTGTTCTACAGTTCTAATTAGATGTCATATTCAGGCCATTAGCAGTGATAATCTATACCATTTTTCAAGGCCAGACTTCTTGAAGTACTAAATAGTATTTCTGAGAAACCTTACTCAATACTAAGTTATCTATTAAACTTCTCTAAGATTTAGCTACCTAAGTTAACTGTTAAAAATGTGTGCCACCTCCATTGGTTGTAGGACAGAATAATATGAAGGTCACATGCCTGTGCATGTTCTAAATGATAGAGTGCAGGTGACTGTGCAAGAGGAGTTATAAAACAATAGTTTCAAATGTACCTGGCTCCACACGTCTGGGTTATGCCTTTCTGCATTAGATCTTGTCACCTCTTTAGCCATTATTTTTCTGCAAGGAGACCTAGAGTTAAGCAGTCATTTTGAAGTGCAGCAGAAAGCTCTTTGGGTGGGTACAGGTTGTTGGAAGGCGTATCTTGATAATATCTGTGAAGGAAAAAGATTTAATTTCAATCAACTCAGTAGTATTTATTGACTGAAAAATAAATCAGTGTGAAGCTGTACCCTGAATTTATTAAGCAAGTAAACCTCCTGCTAATTCATTGTTAACCTCCTGCCTCATACAATGCTAGCTCGTTGCAGTAAACAGTAAATTTCTTTTGAAATTCAGTAAAGGGAAAATGAAAAATTCATATTATAGCTGGCAACGTTCTTTATCATGATTTGTTGTAAAAGGGCTGGTATGTCAGCTTTCCTGTACTTTTTGTGCTAACAGTTGATGTTTAGGAAAAGCTGCCAACTGTTTAAACCTCTGGCAAAACATGATAAACATCTGTTGTAAACAAAAACGTTTGGTAAAATTCTAGATATTGCAGACTAGCCTGAAGAAAGGTTTCTTTCTTAAACTTCCTATGCAGAAAAGTTTCTAAGCAGTTGGACTGCTGTCCACTGAATACCTGTGACTGTTTCTTTCTCTAAATAAAGGAAAGACAAAGAGGGGGGTTGTTCTTATATCTTGCTCAATCAAGGCAAGGCATCAGATGCTGAAGAGAAATAGTTCAGGAAAGGGTGAAAGACCTGGCAAGTCAAACACTATGGTCTTTAACAGCCAGGGCTGCGTGAAGCTGGTTCAGGGAAGCCCAAGCTGCCAGACTGACTTACTCCTTACCTGCAGGAACCCTGGTGCTGCAGAAGGACCACTGGCATGAAACGCAGATTCAATTTAACAATGAACACTGCTTAAGTGCTCATCTGAACAAAAGATGTCAGAGTTATTACAGTGTGGAAGTGGATACTCCTGCTTTTTATTGTCTTAAAATACTCTTAAATTGATATTGTGCTAATTGTCTTGTATTCAGCTGGAGAGGGGCACTTATGCTACCAAGAACATCTGCACATTGTGTCAACTAGCAAAACATGTCAAAGCAGGCATGGCTATTTTGATGAAGGACATGGGCCCTGACATAGGTGTTTCCTTAGCATCTGAGAAGCTTCCTTTGGCAGACAACCATGTTATTGTATCAGAACAGCACTAAATCTACTTTTTCTAACATGAAACAAATACATTTATAGTAGAATTTAGCAATAAAAACTATAAAGAAATTATACATACGGGAGGAGAGAGGTTGCTGAAGACTACTGGACAGCAATAAAGGAGCTATCTAACTCAACATATTACATTTTCTTATTACCAAGTGTTTATTTTATCTAGTAAAATCTTCTGTTACTCAAAATTGAGTTTAAAATGTATATTAACATAATTAATTATATTACAAATATTAAATGACAGTAGGTGCTTCCATTGTGACTTCTCAAGTGACAGAACAGGAAAACACCTGGCAAATGGCTGGACAAAGAAACTAACTTCTCTGACTTGTCCAGTACCGTACTTTATTTCAAGAAACGAGCTATTAGTGTATGGTAATGTGCTGGGAAAAATATACTTGGGTTACCATTTGTTCATGTCTACAAATTGAGAAAGTTATAACTAAATGCTATCAAGTTCTGAATTACATTATTCTGAAAGTATGAATGGAATTAGCAGCCTGAATAGGTATCCAGTGTATAACTCTTCATGTCAGCATTCACTCTGTGGTAGGAGAAAGACTTTTCAGATTTTCCCCTCCCTATGTTTTTTTTCTGAGTGCCTGAAGCTGAGTTCTGAGCTTGTTAGCATGCAAGACTGTTGTTTTTATATGATCCACATTAGACTTTTTGGTCTGTTATGTTCCTCCAGCTGTTCTGGCTAGTAGACATCTGGTAAATGAGAATTTAGTTTTCTTCCTACAGTCAGAGAAAGAAACTGAGACTGGACAGGACCTCTTGTGATCATCTAGTCCACTCCTTTTTCGAGCAAGGTCAGCTACAGCTGGTTCCCAGAAGGCTGCTCAGGATTATGGTGAGTTGGGTTTTGAATATTTCTAAAGATCAAAACTCCCCTACCTCTCTGGACAACCTGTCCCAGTGTTTGACCACCTTTTAGTGTTCTCAGGGAATTTCTGTTTTTGTTTTGTTGTTTTTTGTTTTTATTGGATTTTAAATCACTGAGAAGAGTCTGGCTTTCCTTTTCATTCCCTCCTACCAGATATTTAATCACATTGAGACCGAACCCTGCCCTCAAAGCCATTTTTTCTGCAGGCTGAAGAGTCTCATAGCTGTCTCCACATATAAAATATGTTCCAGTTCCTTAACCAGCTGTGTGGCCCTGTGTTGGACTTGTTCCAGTAAGTCTGCATCTTTCTTGTACTGGGGAACCCAGAACTGGACACTGTCCCAGGGAAGCAGATGATGTTGTTTATCAGAAAAAAATCACACCAGGTAAAATCACTGGAAAAATGTGCTTTTACTACTACACTGTTTCTAATACTAATCAATGGCCCCAGTCCACCCAAAATGATATTGTTATTATTAAAGCTTGCAAGATTTTCATTGTATGGTATTCCAATAATGACTTCCAGTAACAGCTACACTTAATGATCAAATACCTCCACCCAAGTTAAATCTAGATCTTCACAAACATTGGGTCAGTATAGTTTTATAATAAAGTGACTCAGACAAGTTCAGGCAAAATCTGGTGGGGAAATAGCACCTGTTGGCCAGACAGTTGGTAGGTAAAGGTGTCTGTTCCTTTCACTTTCTGTGGCAGCTCGAAATACAAGTTACAGGCTTTTGTTGGTACCAATGCTGCCCAGTCTGTGGCATGTCATAATGTCAACACCATGTTTTTTAAACATTTATTGTTAAAGGAGGGGAGGAACCAAACTTCTCTTGAAAGAGCTTTTTCATACCACAGTCATGACTCTGTTTTTATAATGTAAATTGCTAACAGGAGTACTGATATTTGAAGTCCTTTCAACAGTACAGAGACAAAATGATCAAGGGAAACTGCTGAGATTTCATCTTGGCTCATACATCATAAAAATTGCTAGCTACATGTGACTGAAAACTGCTGCTCCTACAGAAATGACAGAACTTAAATAATCCAGCTCAGTTGCTGGATTCCACATACAATTTGTAAGATTCAACTGAAACAAAATATGTATTTGTAAAACCCAAAACTGAAGAGAGCAAAATGTACTATCAGTGGGATATAGAGTATCTGATATTCCTTAGTAAAGCTGAAATGTTTATTTTCACATTTTTTGCCCAAACATCTTAGTTTGAAAGTCTGTCAAGTGATCTCACAAGTATATAGGAGAAATTCAGGAACCAGTGCACCAGAAGGCACTGGCACAGGTGATCATTAAAGGACTAAATACCCGACAACCTATGGGGCAGTATGTAAAACCCCTGTTCCTAAATGCTCAGCTAGCCCTTCTGGGTGCTTCAGTTGCAAGCACTTCTCTGTAATACTAGTCCCAGAGTTCGGATCTTCAAATCCTAAAAATTGGAGCTTCTAATAAGACTATTTATAATCTACACAAAAAAAATCTCACTAAAACATGAGTGCCATTTTGAGAGGAATGATTTCTCTTCCAGTGATGAGGAAAAAGGAGGTAAAGAGCTTGTGTCTCAGCAGGTTTGTTCTGGCAACAATCTCACCATATTCTCGTACTCTTTCCTAGCATGCTGCTTTTAGCCTCATGTTGGAGGTTAGAGCTGGGGACTGACTCAGAATGGTCATTCTGGTATTCTTATGTTCTTAGAGATATTAATTAAACCCCACTATCTTTCTTTAATGTAATGAAACAGATGATTTGAAGTAAAAATATCCCTTGTGAGATCTCTTCCTCAAAATTTACAAAATGTTGGAAGATTATAAATTTAAGACCCTAAATAAATGGCCAGATGTTAGATGGGTACTAAGGAGCAGTTAAGTGCAAGGTAGTAAGCACTCTGTACCTGAGAAATGTGCTCATTTATTAAGACTTAATTTTAGCAGGAAAAAATTAATAGTAAGAATTTCTCAAGAACTTGAGAAACAGCATCTGTCAGAACCATGACTGTGTTAGGTCTTAATTGCCTTGGCTGGCCTTGCATGGGGGCCCATCCACCCCTCTGCTTATAGGGCTTCATTTAAGTGTAGGCCTGGCCCTTCACTGTGTACCTGTTTCTGGCACAGCTCTGCTTGTGCTTGGCTCTGGACCTCACTGGTCTGGCCCTGGGTACTCTCCTCACTGCCCCGACTTGCTTTTTTTTTTTTTTTTTTTTTTTTTTTTCAGTTTTACTTCAGACCTGCCCTGAGGTCAAGGGCTTGCCAGATAGCCTAGAGTCTCGGCTGATCCTGGCTGCCATCTCTGGGTTGATCTATGTTACCTGAGGAGTTCATCCACAATGAAAGTGCAAAACAGCTTAATTCTGTAAGGGCAAAATGACCCATAAACTTCCCATACTTTCTGTAGAATATCTGTTTTGGTGAACTGTGAAGTCAAGTCCTAACAGATACACTATGCCTTATGTGTGAAATATTTATGCCCAGAAAATAGGTTTGAATTTCTTTGGTATATAACTTCAGAATGCTGCTCTGAGATTATTTTTCTATTCTTTTTACAGAGTAGCCAACACGATCATTGTTGACTTGCTGTCTGCAAAACACCAGAGTACATCAAGACCATTGCAGCTGTCTGATGACAGTAAGTAGTTCTGATGCCTGCACAAGGATGTTTCCCTGTGAAATGTAAAATAAACAGTTCTCTCACTTGAAAAGAAATGCAAGAAAGTAACTTCACCACAAGTCAATGACTTTGATAACAAAATACCAAATAGATTCAGTATGTTCATAGTCAGGAATGCAATAGCACTCAATAGTTTGTACTGATTGCATGGCTAGGGATTTTTGAACTTCTCATTTTCAGTTGAACGTGTAAGCAAGATGCGACTGTATTTCTCATTATTTCTTCCCCCTAACAATTGGTTACTACAAATAAACAATGATAAAATGTAGTATCTTTTCTTCTTGTTTATGAGGCAGCAACAATGCTTTTATTTAATAAAAAAAGTCTTTATGTAAGAAGGGCAGAGTCTTAACTTTCTGACTGAGTAATGTTTTTTGGGAGGAGCAAAGAAGATGAGAATTTTGCCCTGAGAAAACTACCCTTTGTTACTAAATGCTGCAAAAAAAGGATTAAAAAACAACAAAATGTTTCTGTAATCAGGGAAAAATGCCTTTCAGTGTTCATTCTTTATTGACGTGTTCTGCAGTCTTAAGTCCCACTACTGAAACTGCAGAGAAAGAGAAAACATTCCTTTTCTTACCAGGAAAAGAAGATGCTCAATCTTCTACTCATAAGTGAGATAAGGCTCATCTAAATGTGATGTCTCTCATCATGGGATCCAGGTTTTCATTAGACAAGGAGATGTCAGTCATTTCCTGCTGGTGACATTCTGAAATATCAGTTGGCACAAGAAGGAAGTGGTATGGTGGTGTGTGAAATAGCTCAACTGCTTTGGGTAATCAGGCCCAGAAACTCACTCTGTACTTAAAGATGCATGCTTTTAGTGTGGCTTGCTGTTCCAAGCAAACTGGAAGCTATCTAGAAAGAGCAGAAAGAATACAGTGCAAAGTCTTCTGATCACACGTGAATTTCACATACACTTCCAGTGAAAAATGTGTAAGTTTAATAAAGATGCCATGTTTGTCTACATTTGTCTGTTGTGCTGTAAAATTACTACCCAACTATGATTTCATGATTTGAAGCATCATCTGTAAGTCATGGACAGGAATGCCAGTTTTGTACAAAGCAGGCACACCTACAAAATTAGAGCAAAGGGAAAAATAAGTTCGGCTTTCTGAGGATAAGTGCCAGTGTTTCCATCATTTTAGTTCATATGGGTTTGTTTTTTAGATATTTGTTGATTCAAAATAGGCTGTCTGTATTCCTTTTAAACCTCGTAAACATATCAAAAGAAAACCCTGAGTTTCAGTTGACTTTGTATTGTGGCCATACTGAAATACTAATTCATCAGCAAAAAAAAAAAAAAAAAAAAGTAAAGTATACATGAGGAAATTTATGATGTTACCTGAGAACAGAAATCCACCATTTTATTGTTTGCATTATTCTCATGCTTAGAAATGTTAGCCAAGTCAGAGTATTATACCAGCACCAAGTGAAAAGTCTCTGCTCCATAGGACTTATCAAAGTATATAGAGAGAAGTGAAGGCATACTGGCAGGAAAGTAGCAGGTAAGAAAAAGACAATGTAGGTCAGCACGGACGATACAGCCAGCAGGCTCCCTGTGCCTGCAGCCTAGCTCGTGTCAATGTCTTTTGTTGCCACTGCCACCAGCATGAGGAACTGCATGAAGACAAGTAAATCATGCATGTTGGAAGCTGTGTTAAGTGAACGATGGAAATGAGCATCACTGGCTGACAGGGTATGAGAGCTGGAAAGCCAGCACTGTCTGAAAGATGACAGGTAAGATGGAGATAGACATCCCATCAAGTCCCTTGGATGTGAAGACTGGCAATATATATATGATTTAATAGAAAAGGGGGAGCTAAGATGATGCCCAGCAATAGCAGTCAAAACAATGATCTGGGAGAGGACAGGATCCAGCTGAAGAGGGCTCAGACTGGGTGGGACGTAGCCACGATGTTAACTGCTTGCACAGCCACACCAACACACTTGCATCTTGTCTGCATCCTTGTGATAATTGCCTGTTACATTCCATTAATCAAGGTCAGAGAGAAAGATGTCATAGCAACTGGAATAGAAGTCAGTGAGGATCCAGATGAGGCATTTAGCAGAGTATGTACTAATACAGTCCTTACTGCAGAGTGCTAGACAAAGAAGCAGCTCTGTTTCTGTACAGGCCTCACATGAACACTTGGGGAATCAAAGTCCAAGGTGATGACAGGCTGGACGATAGCCCTAGCAGAGCAGTTCATAAAGAAATATATGGCTTTACACCTCTGTACACAGACACTCTGATTACAGAGCTGCAGTAGATTCTCTTCTAGCTTAAGCATTAGGTCTGTTTGATTTTGAACTATGTGTGAGAGGTTTCAAATTGGAGCGGGGAGAAACTCCTCAGAACATCTCTGTTCTCAATGGTCCTGTCAAAATCCTGCCCAAATCCTGCCCACTGCTGTAGTCTGAGCCACCTTCTGCTTCAGCTGCCACTGGCCATTTTGTCTCTGGCAGGGTGCTCGTCACTGAAATCTATGACAGATTCAGCTAAAACATCCACTGGTGTTTTTCACCTGCACTCACTCTTTCAGGCTGTCTTTAGAAACACTTCAAACAGAAGATTTTGAAATTTTGGTGATTTTACTGAGTGGTTTGTTTCTTCCTACTCATCCTGTCCAAATTCCTGAAAGCACTGGGCACAGTGCAGGATAGAACAGCAAAGCAAGGACACCTGCAATAGCTCTGAGCTGCTGAGACTTAAGCTGCAGTCAGTGATAAAGCTGTCTGCTTATTAGTGCAGTAACATAATTTTCTCCCACAAGTGGATTGAGAACCTTTTCTTGTTTTTCCTTTTTTTTTTTTTTCCTCCTAACAGAATCACTGATGATACTTCTGGAAAGGACAGGATTTCTTGCATAGGCATACTGTAAGACAAGACAGTATGTGCCAGAAAAAATAGCTGCATAGCCATTAGGGCAGTATATGTATTCTCTGTGGATAGTTTGAAAACAATAGTCCTATTATTTGTGGATAAAGATGATAATTCTTTAATATCAGATGAGACCATTTTTTTTTTTTTTTTTTTTTACCTTCTGGTTATCATGAGCTATTATTTCTCAAACCCCGGGGTTTTCACTTTGATTGCTGTGTGTAGGTACAAATTGCTTCTCATTGTTCCTCTTCACTTAGTCTTTCCATCAGAGAGTTGGCTGTCTCCATTTTTGCCCTGTATCTTACCCATCAAGACACTTGTGCAGCTCCCCCACCCACATCCTGCCATGATAGGCTCTAGTCACTGACTTCACTGCATTTCAGAAATAACTGCTTCATATGCAGATAAGATTTAAAAAAAAAAAAAAAAAAAAAACACAAGTGCTACCAATTCAACACTTTATCATTTTAAAAATACCATTTTTCCACTGCCTACAGTAGGCACTAAACAGCACCAATACAATTGGCTTTTTATCTCACATGCAAGAAGGGCTGAAAGGTGGGAACTTTTGTTTGGGAACTGGAATTTGGGAAGCTACAAACTGAAATTATCTGAGACGAGTCTGGCTAACCAGAGTTCCCCAGAGAGGGGTAGGCTTTGTGCAGAGGTTGAGCCATAGCAGGCAGGGAAGGCTGAAACTGAAAGCTCAGCCCAGGGAGCAAGTTAATAAGCTGTTCTGGGGGCAGCCCAGGGAGCAAGTTAATAAGCTGTTTTGGGGGCACTGCAGATTGGACTTGGCAGTGCTGGAGAGTGTTGTGTATGACTACCTCATCTTCAGGCTCTTCTACTCTGTGAGGAAAGACCAGAGAGACAGGGGTAGGTTGGTCTTTTCAAGCTACCTGACCTTGATGCCATGAACCACTAAAGTAAACTGGAAATACTACCAGGGAAACTAAAGCAGAGGAGAGGCTGGAGGGTGTCCTGCCATAGCGTGGCAGTCTAATGCCATGTCACAGACCTAAATTTGTACCATTGTAGAGAAGACTGACGTAAGCTTTTCATCTCTGGGGAAGAGACTTTTTTTTTTTAAAAAAAAAAACATTGTGCTTGAATGGACTCTTCTAAACTGTTTCTCCTGTCTGACCCTTCTGTACTCAGTTCACCCCAGATTCTCACTCTGCTGCTGTGGGGCTGAACTCTATTCCATGGTCCCTGTTCTCGCTGTTCACCACAGATCTTGGCTACCGTGTAAAATGACACCTGCCTATGAGGTGAATTATTCACTTCTACAGCTGAACAGAAACTCTGTTGATTTGATTTACTGTTTTATATTTTGTCTATTGATTCTTGGGGAGTTCCAAGAGCATGCTCCCATAAAGGGCCATAAAAAACTTTGTACTCGGTTTAACAATTTTATTTACAAAGGGTGTTCTTGCCTCAGCCTCCCTTGCCAAGTTACTCCAGGCATGAACAACTACATTTAATTTCTGTGATTAATACAACACAAAGGAGATGCACACAAACGACAACCCCCTCCCTGCTTTGTTATTTGGGATGCCAGAATGGCAGCACTCTGTCTGGGAACAGCTAGGAAGGGGGAGAATTCCCACCTGATCTTAGCTGTTAGAAGACAAAAAGAATACAGAGAGTAGAAAGCAGATATCTGTGTAAAATGAACAACACATTTTCACCCACCTATTTAAGCAAATAAGTTTGTTGCAGGTACTGGTACAAAAGCAGGCCTCTGAAAATGTTTTTGAGAAGCATGTTTTCAGGTGTTACTGGCATTCATTAGTACAGCAGATACCTAGGGCTAACAAATCCTGTAAAGGAGGGATTGTAGAAGGAAGGCTATAGTGAACTCAGACTCTTATAGTGTAGCAGTGCCCTTTGAAAAGCTGATATTGAAACTGGGTAGGTTCTCAAGTGACAAATGAATAATGCCTTCCTCTATCCCATCACTTACAGGAGGAGATAGAATGTTCGGAGGGCATGCAGAGCACATTTACACCTCCTAGACAGCTGCTGAGGAGGACAAGGTAGGCCTTTTAATCAAGGATAAAAAATTGTACTTGGTACATTAGAAAGCAGCTGTTTGTTGGTGTTTTGTTTTGTTTGTTGGTTGTGGTTTTTTTTTGAAGTTGAGCAAGAAGAAGACTGAAGTGATGAAAAGACTGAAGAAATCTGACTGATAAAAAGACTGAAGACTGAAGAAATGAAGACATAAAGAAATGAAAACTGTCAGTCCCACAAAGCAAGAAGAATTTGATGCTTCATTAACAAAAACATCTACATTTTTCACTAGTGAAAGGAAATTGAGGTTAGCCTTGTTACCCCAGAATGTTTTACCGGGGTTATCACTCTCATTCTCCCCATTATAACTGGGGAAAAATCACCTAACTTACTAGTAAGCCTTGTGAACACCCAACTTCCATGCTCTGTGCATTCCTAGTTTGTGGTAACTCAAATTCCAGAACTGCATCTGTATTCAAAGAAGAGTAAGAGTTTACTTTGCCCCTTACTGAGTGGTCAGTTCCTGTTTCTTCATCCTGGCTTTGGATGAAGAGAATTTAAGGAAGCCCAGGTGATTTTGTGTAAATATATCTCAGGGACATTCATGCCTGGCTGACCATAGCCCTTTTCTTCCAACTCTTCTGGCCCTTCCAAATAACAGTCTGTTTATCTTCTAAGCATCAGGTTCCCCTTTCTTTCAGTCCACTCTGTATTCCTGCAGACAAGCCAAAACCTAATTCCACACAGAGCTCCAAGGCAAAGAGAAGGAAACTGTTCCCTTTCACTGACTGTGAAAGAAATCCTGTGCTCATCTGACTTTAACTAAGCTTTACCCATGGATTATCTTTCCTTTGTTCTGCTAGGCAGTTTTCTCAGTTTCATGGTAGGACCCCAGAGTCCCCAGTCTTTGTGCTGTTTATGTCTGTGTTTTATAAAAAGCTATGAACAAGAGTTAATTATCAGTAGCAAGAGGTGCAGTTGAAAGTCAGGGCTCTAAAACTGGGAAGGATGTTCTCACCATACCTCAACATGACAGAATTCAGAGAGAGGAATTCTGGCAGGTTTTATTTTCTCCAGAACTGACTCTGAATGGCAATTCAGATCTGGGCTGTAAGCCAAATGGACTTCTGCTGTGTTTCACACACAAGACTGTGGAGGAAGTGTTTGAAAAATTTAAGATGAGCAGAGAGGCTTTAGAAAGTACCAGGGGTCATTAACTGATACATTTTCTCCATTACGCTTTGCATGGATACAACAGATGTAAGTTTTTGGTCAAGAGTAAATGGGAAAGACAGAGGGCAAAGTTCCCTCCAGATCCTTAAGTCTGTAAGTCTGACGACTGAAGCAAAATAGCCTTACCTGTAGAGAAAGACAATTATTGCTCAGTAAATTATTTTGACTTGTTCTATATGGCTTAATACTGCACATAAAACAGATGAAAATCCAAAAGAAAACGTTTTGTGAATTATTTAGTATGTATCTTTGCCCTACTTCCCAAACACTATGTACAGAGAATGAGATTCCTCATGCTTCACACCTTGTGCAGCTCTAGGACGTGATTCCTCTTCTTCCAAGGAAGCCGAGGCATCACACATGAAATAGGTCAACTGAATTGCTTCTAGCAATTAGCTACAACACAGGATCAGAAAGCTGTAACCACATGAGGACATTTCCACTGAGCATGAATCTTAGTATTAGGGTATAATTTTCAAAAATGATTTCACCCAGCTTGCTACTGCTTAGCATTCTCAGAAGCAGTCCCCCGAGGCTAAGGAAGGACACCAAATCAATAGCCTACTTTTGGACTAGCATCCACTTCTTTCTGGTGGAAACTTCCTTTCCTTTGTACTGCATATTTTGTCATAATACATTCTCAGCAGCTAATGAACTAATCAAATTGATTTGTCTGGAAGGGCATGTACAACACAGCTAAATCTAATGAAGCAAGAAGACAGTTTCTATAATGTCTGATTTACTTTTAAAGGCACCAAATTTACTTTATGACTTGATTACTCCGCCAAACATATTATGGGCTCCTCTAGGATGCCATCCAAGGAGATGGATGTTTCCAGGCTAACTGCGAATGAAACATTTTCAGTGCATTGATTTGTCATAAAGAGGGAATAGGAAGGAAGAAAAATGTAATCTGTGACCCAGTGAAAAGGAAAATGTAATGTACAAGCTGTATGTAAACAGATTGAATGTTGGCATTGCCCAAAACTGCAATATAAAGGAGAAAACTAAGAGGATTTGAGCAAAAAAAAAAAAAAAATAGAACACAGGGTCAAACATCTATGATCTACTATTTATGCCTGTCCCTGAAGATTTTATGTATTGAACGTTGTTATATCAATTTGGTAAGAGCGGGATGTAACAGTATACAACTTCTTTGAACATGAAGTTGACACAAATGGGAGATTTCACATTCCTTCCTTTCTCTCCATTTCAATCATTAAATGTATTTTCTGCTGTACTCCCTTGATATGCCTTAGTGGAAGACAGTACAAGTTCTTGCCAATTTCATACTGTGACTTACTGTCATCTCCTACCTTTATAGTAGTAAAATGCAAGATTATATTCCAAAAAAGTCCTGTCCATCAAGATGTCAAACATCATAATTTGCAGCCTTATACCTACAGGATGCTATATGCTTGCTGTAGCAGCCAAAACCACATATTTAAGAAAACACAGTGATGGATTCTGAGTTCATGACAACTTCTTTTGAAGTTCACACCATTAACACCACATCCAACTCTGATATTTATGTGTATGATGCTAGATGTGGATAAGAGGGGAAGAGCATACCATAGAAAATGACTAAAGAATCTCGGTCAACAAAGGTGAAAATTGACAGGCGATTAGCCATCTCTGAGTGCAACTCTGCCTCAAGCCACAGCTAGTTTAAACCAAGTTTGGGTGTGCCTACCTAACTCTGCAGGGCAGGGATTATTTGATGAAATCTCTCTACCACTCACAACTGGTCTGCTAATAATTATTTTTAAAGTCTCACAGTTTGACAGCCTGTAGAATCTAAGAAGTCTCTCATCTGGTTACTGTTCAGTGGCCTGGTAATACAAGATAAATGCTACCTTACTTAACTGACTGGCAATGAAAGGGAATCTGCAGCACTGTAGGTGAGTGCTTTTGATATGGAGGCACAGGTCACATATATCCATAGAACTGACACGCCTCCCGTTCACACAAAGAAATGCAAACCCTTTTCCCTCAATTTAAGGTCAGGTAGTGCAGGTGTGAATTGAAGGAATGGTACATGAGAAGTGGAGTCTGTGCAGAGTGGAGGGAACACAGTTCCCCCTGCTACAATCACAAACTTCTCACAAAGGCTTTCCAGAAACAGTTCACACCATCTGTTTTTATTACCAACTGAAATGAAGCTCGTACCTTCTAGTAGGGTCATTCTGATGGCAGCTGGAAGGCCTCAACGCTGTCATACTCATACTCAGGCTGCAGTATGTGCTAGAACAGCTTTTCCACACCCTGTACCAAATACTTTATTGCAATTAAAATGCACTTAACCATTATAATGGGCCTTCAGCTGGGAACAGAGTAACTCCTAACTCTGTACAGTGCAACCAATGTAAAGGCAGATTTGTGTGAATGAGAATCTGCTCATGTATGACCCAACTAAACAAAACCAAAAAAGAAAGCAGACTACTCTTGAAACAAATGTTTTTTTGCTGTTCTTTGCCTAAGGCATTTGCGTGTGTGTTTATTTTTTTAAAAAAAACTGAAGAGCAGAAAAGGATGATGTCAGTGGGTTTTATCCCTGTTTTCTCCTGTTTATTTTTAGAAGTAGACCAACAAATAACCATGACCTAAATTCTACAAGACAGAAGTGCACACAAGCACTTTGTTAAATATCAGAATCTATTTGAGTTCAGACAATTTCAGCAGAACTGTACATATACATTTTCTTTAATCATTGAGTACAAAAAACTAATTCAGCAATACACTGACAATGAGCAGTAAAGTCTAATATCTTAGAGAGTTAGCAAAGTCAACCTTTTACCCTCTTTCTCTTCACACAGTGATACTGTGGACATAGCATTGCAATTCAGACATAACTTTGTTAAAGACAAAAACAAAACAATACTTTTAAGTGAGCATCAGTTTTATACTGTCATTCAAGTGAAGCCTGAATCTGGATGTAACGAGCACCAAACTGGGCATGTGCAGACCCTGCAGCTCCTGTATTTAAATGGAATCTGCTGCTGCTGCCCTTTGCTAAGCTGAAGATGGAGCAAAGCAATCTGAAGCTTTAGTGAGAAATTCTGCACTAGCTCTCACAGTGTTCCAGACAGAAAATTTGACAATCTGCTTTACACACACAGACACACACACACACAAAAAGATAAATTGGCTGACTTAAAGTTAGGGGAGAGCTTTGCTTTCTTTCTACTGCTTAGATTTTGTTCACATGAAGAGTCAGCCCATTCAAAGGGGGATCTCTTGTCCCTCTGAGGACCCCAACGGCACCAAAACTGTGGAGTCCCTCGATGCATGGAATGACTCGGAAGCGATTGCCTACACACTGATGGACCTGCCTCTTAGAGCCCCAACAGTAAGTGCTTTCTGTCACTAAAAGCTGTAGCAGGTAGTTCTGCTGGCAAAGCTGGCATTTATAGAACTGTAAAGGGACATTTAAGGTACATGCACATATTTAATGTTGTAATGCAATAGCGAACAACCTAATGGAAACTTAAAAACCTTCTTTTATTTATGTTCTTACCTACTGCAGAAAGGATTGTAGAAACAGTGTTTTTTGGCAGTTTTGCATGGGCAGAAGACAGGAAGGGATGTCTAAAGGCAAAGTACACTGAATATGTTGCAAACTATAAAAAGAGCGTGTTTTTGTAAGTTAAACAGTTGTTCAGCAGTTCAAACACAATGCTCGCTTGTGGTATTATTCACAATGGAAATCCCTATCATTTCTGTAACAGTCTGTAAATGTAAGAAAGTGCTTTGGTAAATGTTGAAGAGTTGTTACTTGCAGTTACTCAAGAAAGCTTTTCAGAAAGGTTTTCCAGGTTAGTTCTACCAAAGTTTTTTCTCAGTTGTTAAATGCTAACAGAAAAATTCCTTTAAAGTGTGATGGTGTGAATCTGTGCTAATGACAGTTCAGGATGGAGTCTCTTTGGGTTTTCTAAAAATATTTTGCATTACACCCCACAAACCAAACCAAAAGGATTCAGAAATCTCTTCTTGGTTATGTATCTCTATATACTATTAGACCTGCAAAGACTGCTAAAAAGAAAATAACAAAAAAAGACCCATGCTAGTTTTTGGAGTTTTTGAAATCTGAAATTCAACTTAAAACATTGATGTGGTCACCCCGGATATTTTGGCATGAGCCACATAACCCAGTGATTACTTAAAAAAACACGTGGTAGTTTCAAACACTCCTGAAGTTTTTATGCATAAAGCAAGTTGGACCAGGTGTTACAGTTTGATCCTAATTTATAATGAAGCAGCAGTAAATATTTTATTATTTACATAGTAATAATGCAGCCTGTTTATTTTTTTAATAAAACCTGGAAGTGTATTACAGGAAAATAAACAGACGCATCCTGAGCCGAGGCACTTACGAACTAAATTAGATGGATAACATAATGAAAGAGGATAGCAGAACATAGCAGGGAGGGAGAAGTGGGACTGAAGAGCACATGGCAAAATGGAAAAGGATTCTGGGGACAGAGTGATTCACACTGGAAAATTCAAAATTATTTTGTCCTTATTCTGCTGGAAGAGGAAATTATCTGTCCACTTCTTCTCCCTAGGTCAAGCATTTTCAAACTCTTGCATTTTAATTTGATACCAAGATTGGTTTAGGAGAGTTTCAGGACTGAAAGCAATATGTGCTGCTTGTGGCTGAGATTAAATCCGGAAGACAGGATACAAAATCTGCCATCCAAATTGCTCAACAGGACAAACATCATCCATGGAAAGCCCTGCTGCCTACTAGAATGAGGGCTTAGCAGTTGGCGTCACCCTGCTGAAACCATAATTGCATGGAATTGATTACACTCCTCTTTGTGCTGCCTGTCATCACAGAAAAAGTGCCAATAAAGGCAAGCTCAGAAATCAGAGCAAGGAATTGTGAAGACAAATAAGTACTATCAGTTGCTTGAAGACTCTCGTAGGTAGGCAGAACTAAAACTGCACCTAGAAACTCTAGGAAGTGACAGTATTTCAGTTCTGATAATTTTTCCAAGCTGTATGATTTGTTATAATGGAAAAGGCTTAATGCTACTGATATTATAAACCACAATGTACAAATAAGCAACTTCATTACCAATGTTTGTAGGAAAAATAAGAACAAAGAGACCCGATACATTGCCAAAGTCAAAGTGGGACTGCCAAACTTGCCATGTTTAGGAACTGGGCTCTATTCCAATAAAACATTCATTCTGCAAAACCAGTGACTACAGTTTGAAAGCTAGATGAACACCTAAGAACAACAACATAGCAGTCCCCATTTCCCTTTCCTTGTCTTGTTAGGTATAATCCATCTGGTGTTCAGGCAGGACTAGCTGAAAAATGTCCCTGTCCTAGTCTTTTCTGTTCCCAACTTCTAAAACAATGTCAGAAATAAATCAATTAATCAATCAATCGAATGAAATATGTTCAGATTCCATCCTATGTGGATTTCTTGTTTTCCTATAAACTAAACCTTACTTTACACTCTTGCCATAGGAAGAATACAAGGAATGGGCTACATCAAATGTGATTTATATTCAGTACAAAGATTAACATCTGTGGCCTTGCTTCTACCATCATTACTCCTAGCTTTAGTCAGATTCCAGTAACCAAGGTCTCTCAGAAGATCAATTAACATGTTTTTTTTCTTACTCTGAACAAGAACATTTTTTTTCACCAGTAGTAGTTACACCGTATTCTTTGCATGATGTCCTTTCTTCACTTAGACAAAAATATTTTTCTCATGTCATGGAAGTGAGGGATCTCTTCCCAAAGAAGCAGGGTATCTCCTCTTGCTGGCCTTCCAGGAAGGATTCTGCCTCCCCTGCAACCAGCTTTGGCAGCAGGCAGTAAATATAAAGAGGTTCCACGTTGTGCTGCAGCTTACATGGACAAGGCCAGAACAACAAGGACTTAAACAGATTTCACCAACTATTAAATGCTTCCTTTTCTCCAAACTCCCTAAAAGCAGCTCATGCTTCTAAGACTCAGTCAAGTTTAGTGAATGACAGCTGAAAACATGGCCAGTTCTGCTTTAGCTGTTTTGTTATAGGTAGCAGACAAGCATTCCTTTAGGGATAACAATGAACGTTTTAAGAAGGCAGACTGTGTTAAATGTAGTTGTTTCCCTCTTTTTCTAGCGCTTCTCCAAGAACACACTTAAACCTGCTGGAAGAAAATACACTGATGTGGAGCAGCCTTCATAACTTGTTGCCACTGACTCTTAAGGCAATGACAGAGTAGGATTTAGAAAAGGATTACACCTATGTATCAAGGATAAAAATATCCTCCATTAAGATTATCCTTTCAAAGGGATAACAACCCTGTTTTAGGGTACGAACCAAATGCTAAGACTCTGTGGTGGAAAAGGAATTCCCACATCACTGTTCATTAAGCACGTTTTACAGCTCTGCAAGACACCCAGTCCTAAAGGCAGACTGATGTTCTGCCACGTCTGCCGGAATGAATCAGCGACCACTTCTCAGCTTGCTTAACAAACCCTAATTATCCATATGATTCTGCAAAACCACAGTGTAAATAATAAATGGCTTGCCTATTATGCCTACAAAATATTTTACAGTTCTAGCAAAAGGCCAGTTTTCATACACACCCAAGCAATATTATAAAGCTTGCTTTCAAGGATGGCTAAAATGCTATCCTTGTCAGGAAGATACGTTCTCAAACTGACCCTTAGTACTTGAAGTGAAGAGATCATGTTACATTTCTGTTACTACCCTGATGTCCTCCACATCTTCTCAAGTAACCATTCTGTTTGCTTATTTGAGAAATGTGCAATACTTACAGTGACTGTCAGGAAGTTGATGCTTCCCAGCGAACTGTTTCCCACAGAATTAATACCAGTCTAAGCTACCCACAGCACAGTAACCCTGTGGGTATACTGGCACCCAGTGGTCCAGGGCCTCAGATGCAAGTGCTTTTATTTGTCTCAGGAAAGTTGTAGTGCACTGTTCACCCACCGGAAAATGTCCAAACTCTTGGTTTCCAGTTCCGTTTCTTTGTTCACTTGGTGATGTCTTGAACCACGTTACATAAAACAAGCTGTTTTGTCATATTACTTGGAAGAGAAATAATAAAGTGCTGGTTTTGCTTGTTGATTTTTTTTAACTTCATTACGAAGTGTATATAGAAAGAAGGCTGAACAGAAGAACATGCAAAGCAATGATATTCTGTGTTAACAATGCAATTGAAATAGTTTGCTGAGGCTGAGCATTCACAAAGGACAATTGCTATGGTGGGGATTGCTACAGTGGGATTTTTTTCTCTTGTGCCACCCAAGTCCTAATACTGGGGGTGACAACAGAAGACAGAGTCCAAACAAAGCTTATCTGCTGGAGAAAATTAATAGAGAAAAGCTTTGGGAATTGTCTGATTTCTCAGTTATCCTGGTGTCCTGATATTCTCAAGCACTATCTTTTCCCTTGTAAGATGAACTTGAGACAGGCATGTGTTTTCATCTTCTAGTGAGGAAGTTGTATGTATGCAACTTAGGGATGAATTTGAAGTGCTTAGGCCTTATCTAATGCCTCTTGGGTTGGTTAGGACCTTTCTCTGACTTAAAGATATTCTGAATCAGACCAGTATTTCCAATAAAAAGATTGAAATTACTTTTTTTTTTTTTTTTTAAATAATCAAATGTATTTCTTGGAGAACAGACATAATTGGATGCTGTGGTGAAAATAACAGACCTCCAAGAAGTCCACACTAAAATGTGAATTTATTTCTCTTTGCCCAACCTCTTCTTTCCCCATCTATTTGGTATTTTTTTATGTCTTATCACTCCTCCATTATAAATATTATTTCTTTTTTTTCACACTTTACATTTTTATTCTTTCTGAACTTGTTTTATCCTCAAGAAAGAAGTTTGGAAGTCTTCTGCTGTCCCTTAAATAACCTTTTCCTCTATTGATATTTCTCTGTGTATTTATATTTATCTTTCAATTTTTTCCTTGTCCTTAGTCCCCCAGAAATTTCATTTAAATCAAAGCCATTTTAAATCTGTTCTTTGTAGCCAAAACAAGCTCCTTTAGTTGCTTCATTTCTGTTACCTTGATCCAGTTCTGATTAAATGGATAGCTATGGGGGAAAACATCAGAAATCTCCATTCCATTAATAATCATGATTAACTCTTTGCAGAGCAGCAGTTTAAAAAACGTTTTAGCCATAAAGGTAAGGGAAAAAAAAATAAGCCCAAACCAAAGAAGACCTGATCTCATTTGTTTAAGTTTCATCTCAGACTTTCTCACTTGCTATTCCTACAGGATTTTGTGTTATTTTACTGACAGTGTGTTATGTGTAGCAATTTCTAGATGGGCAAGATGCCTGCTGATGTTTATGATGTGAGGCCAACTTACACTTGCTGAAGGAACCTGAACAATGAACATCATGCTACTGTCATTCAGTTAGCATATCTGCCTTAATGCAATAACAACATTTTGTTCCAAGTATAACAGCCAGAGCTACATTTTCAGTCTCCGAGATTAGACTATTTGTCCAGCATTTCATCCCTGCTAATGAAGAAACCCAGGGAGTACACTCTTCTTGTTGAGGATTGCTGCAGGCAGATCCTCAGCACACAAGCAGAGACAATCTCCAGTAAAATTTCAGACACTCCTGGGGTTTGACTCTTGCTACTGGCACATTGGTTTTAAATCTAAATGGTCTCTCGTAACTTTAATACAATCTCAGAGATCTATTCAGAGCTAAGGTCTGCCCCTATTGTCTGGAAATACTCTTGTCCTTTGATAACTGGGGTGTTGTCAAAGGCAATCCTGAGTTCTGTTCTAACTGTGAATGCCAGTGGTTGACACAGCTGTAGAAAGAATGTGAGAACTCCATATCTACATACCTCTATGTGCTTTCCTCCTTTCCAAACAGCAACCTTCCTTTCCTAGGAAAGAAGGATGGCATATGATAGCTGTACCAGTACCTGTGATGGGAAAGAACATATCCAGCCTCAAAGCATTATTTACACTTGGTACAGGCACAAATCTTGATACAAACAATTCCCTTGCCATGGATCCTAGGCCACAGCCAGACTGACAATATTTACAGGAGACAAGATATAAACTATTCAAAATATCTCCTGGGCTTTTCTCAACCCTGGCATGCTTCTTGTAGCCCAGTAGCTGAGGAATGCCGTGGCTGCACCCTGCAGACTTGAATTATGAGCAGTGGTCATGGCATGCCATTCCCGAGTGAGTGCCACCCCTGATGAGAAAAACCTGGCTATGAAGAAGAGACAGGATACGTCTGTGCAGATGAATGAGTACAGGGCTTGGTATTTATCATGACTACGTTAGCTGGCCAGAGCTGATGCCAAGGCATGTTTGGGACAGTGGCACATGCACAGAGGTGAGTGTTTAAATCTCCTTGCTTGACCTTACATCAAAAAGGCAGCAGAACAGTGACAGTTTGGCTGTCCTCTTCAATTTCTGTTAGGTCATCCTGCTTCCTGGCTGCAGGCTTATTGTTTACTTCATTACTTAGCTGGGGTCACTTGGTCTAAATACTCTGTGTGGCTCCTGATATTAAGAAAATGTTTTAAACTGTTATTTAAAATGCTGAAGTCTTCACACTTGCCTAGTGAATTTTGCCATGTGTTATCAGTAGGTAAAACACGTTTTCATCATGTGTTTTATCACAACTTCACAGGGAACAAAATAACTTCATTCAGTCCAGAGTGAAGAAAATAGGCAGGTATGCAAACAAGACACATGCTATAAAGTTTTTGTGGTTTAGTTTTTCTAGTCCTTAATTTACTTTCCAAAAGACCGTTGTTAAATGCCACCAGGCTTTCGGTAACTAAGTCTTCAGGGTAGTTATTCAGTGGGAGAAATGAAATAGCCATGCTGCTAAAGGATTAAATGCATGTTTCTCAATAGAAAGTCATTTCTACTTAATTAGAGAATTCTAAGACAGTGGTGTTAGAGGACAACAGAAATCACACTTCACAGGTACAGAAACTTTCATTAAATGAAAACTGCAGATGATTTACTTGTTAAGTACTGCATTACTTAATGTCAGATGCAATATAAATGGTCCCTTTCTGTATCTCCTTTTCTCGCCCATACATATCCTTCTCTTTCTTTTGGGAGAGAATAGATTGCTTTTCTTCACCAGCAGTCTAAATCAACAGTAAACACATAAAACAATGTTTGACCTTTGTGCTGCTGATGGCATACATAGCCCCTGAAGATGATCAGCTGTAAATGTAATGTGAAATCAATTAGCTTATTCTGACTTTTTTGCTTGCTGGCTTTTCACATTCTTGAATGTTACCCCTTCTACAAAAGCAAGTGCCAGCTAATTCAGTAAAATCTGACCATATACCTATGACTTCTTCTTTACTCCATAGAAGATGACAGCAAAAAGTGTTCCTGGTGCCTTTCCTACAGTGGATGTCCCAGACCATGCCCACTACACAATTGGTGCAGTCATTCTTATCGTGGGGATCACAGGAACTCTGGGTAATTTCCTGGTCATCTATGTTTTCTGCAGGTATCTTGGTTTAGATTTTTTTTAAATACTGAAATGGATGAACTTTAACAGCACCAGGACTGCACTCTGCATGCAGTGCAGACATACTGCCATTGTAAATGCACTGAGACATTGCTCTAGGAAACAAAATGGCAACCTGCCATTCCCCTCTGAATCCCCAATAACCGTGGTCTGGTAACAAAATGGCAATCACCCAGATACACCAAGTAATAAAAATGCAGCCAGAGCAGAAAACTTTCCATAATTTTTTTTTGCTACTGGCTGAACAGTTTCCATAGAGCACTGATGGGATGTTTTGTACCTGCCTCTCTCACGTATCTTCACTATTTTAGATGTTTCCTTCATCCTACTGCTTATTTCTCATTTGCTCTGTTCCCTGTTCCTTACTGGCAATGTCTCTCATTTTTACTTTTTCTAACACTTGGCTTATTTCCTTTCAACAAAGCCACATCCAAGCTTTTGTGTCTGAGAGATATTTGATCTGTGACAATAACGATATCTTCACCATTCCTATTTATTCACCCTGCTTCTGCTTTGTCACACTCAGCACTGTGTGACAGAGCATTGGAATGATGTCAAGCCAGTGAGCTCCTGCTTTATGACTGATCTTTACACACTACTGCAAACGTAAACAATAACAAATATATGACACTTTGATGGTGTCAACTTGAATCACTGGAATACGGACCAAACTAATCTGGGTCTTAGGCCTGTATTTATCTGGTGTAGTAAATGATAGGTTAAAAAGGTAAAATAGCAGCAAGTTTTCCCAGGCAATCTCACATTTTCTGTTTCTGTGTGTGCATTCAGAGTAGATACCAACACTTCAGTGTGAATGACATGGCCTTAAGAACAGATAAGGTGCTGGCAGGCAGACCAGATATGTGAGACAAGGATGAAGTAAGTGACCTAGCATAGCTCTTTGGCTGCTCCCATACAGGAAGTCCAACCATGGCAGTTGTGGTTTCAGTGGAGGACACAGCTTGTCTTTATTGGAAGATGCCATAAAGACAAAAAAGGACACTGATAGCGAAGTAACGAGTTTATCAAAAGTTCCGAGAATATATTGGATGCCTACAAAACAGTCTCAAGAAATTGCAAAACTGAGCCGGCTGTCTGAAACAGAAATACATTCAGCAACTTTGCAGACTACTGAATAAAAACAAGTGGCCCCTAAGCACCTGCTAATATCTCCTTGATCCCAAACCAACAGTTCGGGGACAGCAGTCCTACTGATTGGTTGTGGAGAAGTGCAAAGAGTCTATCATTTATTCTGATAGTTTTCGTTTCTGTGTAAGACCAAAAGTTTGAAAAAGGAGCTAAAAAAAGTTACAATGAACCCCTGATGGAAGTGCTCTCAGTTGAGCTTTTATGTGTACTCTTTAAGGCATTGTACTGTAATACTATGAATAGCATATGCAGGTCAGATATGCTCTAGGCTAGCTACAGCCCTCTTCAAAATAAGTGTCTGGGCAAGCGAAATGCATGTCATAGAGCAGAATTGATATAAAACATAATGCTTGATGTGGTACCTAGTGAGTCTGCCTAATCCCTGTATTTGGAAGTCACTGCTCATAAGATCAGTATCAGGGAGATATGCACTCCCTTCCCGCAGCTCAACACGACCCAGATCCAGCAAATCCATAGAGTACATCAGCTTTAATTTCCTGTTAATCATGGACATGCAGTGCACTGGGTCAGAGTATTTAAAGACAAACATGATTTATCCCCATCACTGAGCTGGTTATCAAAACAACCCTCTAAAATGCACAGGAGTGTAAGGGTGTAAAACTGAGCCTTGCTTACGTTCTCTCACAGGGCAAATGAGAAGCACTCTGCTCTAGCTTGCTCTGTAACATGCCCTGGTGTTAGTAAAGCTGCCAAGGCTCACAGGAAAGAACAACAACATAATTAACACTGCAGTAGTGTTTAGCAACATTCCTTCTGATCTCTTCTTTGTAGGAGTAGGACCCTTCAGAAGCCAGCCAACATATTCATCATCAATCTAGCTGTCAGTGACTTCCTTATGTCCATTACGCAATCTCCAGTTTTTTTCACCAACAGTCTCCACAAACGCTGGATTTTTGGAGAGAAAGGTTTGTATATTTATTTATTAATTACAAGAAATCACGAAGTATGTTCTCACCATAGTGCCAGTTAATTTACAATTCCCTGGGGTACACTTGCAATTCACAGGATCACAGAATGGTTTGGGTTGGAAGGGACCTTAAAGCTCATCCAGTTCCAACCCCCTGCCACAGGCAGGGACACCTCCCACCAGACCAGGTTGCTCAAAGCCCCATCGAGCCTGGCCTTGAACACTTCCAGGAAAATTACACACATGAGATATGAAGGAGACACTGGCAACATAAGATACAGGGGCAATTTCCTTGCCAGCATTCTTCCCCAGTCACCTCATCAGGTACTTACTGGCAGAGTCTTGCGACAAAGAACCACCAACTCAATATACACCAGCGTAATAGCTGTTCTAGATAAGCTGCTCAGGGACTTGCACTGGAAAGCTTAGCAAAAGCAAGTTTTCACACCAAAAATGCTAACAACAGAACATTTCCTGTAAGAAAATGTTCTTGAGGGAGTCAGTGTTAATGTATGATTTACAGAAAATATCTGGTCGTGGGTGCATAAGAACAGTTGACTAGACTGCATGAAAAGCAGCAATGGCACTTAAGAAAAATACCAACTCTGATTCCTGTACAAACCAGTTTACAATCTAAATAGTGAATATAAAAGGAAAAATGATATTAAGGATTCAACCACAAGGGGGGAGATGGTACGGATTCTGTCAGCTGCTTCTTACAAAAAAAAAATAAATTAAATTAAAAAGGTCTATCAAATATTCAAAGCTGCTTTTTCTTGTTAATTTTTACCCACTACCTTTCTCACCATTTAGACTGCATAGTAATCATAATGCACAGCCTTCAGTCTTTGCTGAATCATTCTTCTCTTAACTCTGACCTTCCAGAACCTCTGATCCAGCAGGTAGAAGGCAATGCACCTGCAATGGAGTCTTAAACCCCAGGTGAAACATGCACAACTGAAGTCAACAGCAAATCTGCTGCAGGCTTCAATAGTGGGATTTTCACCTTTGGTGTAACGGGTGCACAAATCAGTCCTAAGGAGCCCACAATCAATAATGCATAAAAAAGCCTGTTTAAGGAATGTGCTTTCATTCTTCCTCTATAACTATAGTATGAAGAAGACAAGTCTTTGCCTCTTTAATACGTATTGACAGAGAGGAATATGAGACACGGTGTTGCTATCTCTGATGGTCTTTTTTGTCTTTTTTTTTTTTTAACAAACAAACAACACTTCCAGGAAGTGTTCAATTGCATGTGTTAATAAATAAATAATAAAAAACTGGCTTATAATTGTGAAGTTCTTTGAATAATTCAAATCATTCATGAATATATTCATAGTCTGAATATTTACTCCAGTTACACTGACTTTGAGATGTAAATGACTCTATGATACCAAAGTCACTAGAACACACTGTTGAACAAACTAGCAGTTTCTACTAGCTGTTTCTACGGGAGCTGCAGTAAAACTAGAGTTACACAAGACATGGGACTGCTGAAAGGTTCCCACTAGGAACATCGTAAGTCAGTGAGTGAAAATAGATTAGGTATTGCTGTCTCCAGCAATCGAAGCAAACAAAATCTTTGAAGTTTATCTCCATGGATAATACAATTAGCAAGATAAACAGTAGCTTTGAAATAGCATTACAACTGCTGCAAAACTGAAGTTCCGTTGCTTTATGAATTCCAGAAGACATTAGTTGATAGGAAACATAGACTTGAACCTCCCAGAAATAAATTAGCATGGGTAGATTAATTTCACTGCTACTTCTGTCATCTTCATTGAAAGGCTGTGAGCTGTATGCCTTCTGCGGAGCTCTTTTTGGCATTACATCTATGATCACTTTGATGGTGATTGCCTTGGACAGATACTTTGTCATCACAAAACCTCTGGCTTCTGTTCGAGTGATGTCAAAGAAGAAGGCCCTAATAATCCTGGTAGGAGTCTGGCTGTACTCTTTGGCTTGGAGCCTCCCACCCTTCTTTGGATGGAGTAAGTGCAACTGAATACAAGTTTTTTTCCTCATATCATTGGATTAAGGATTGATCTGTTACAGGTATAGGAAGGGATGAATCGATAGCTTGCATATTAGGCATCAGCAAAACAATTTGAGGAAAACTGATAAAAAGCATATTGAAACTGAAGATCCCAATCAGAAGAAAAAACACCCAGTGCATATGAGCAAATTACATGACACTGGCACTTCTCCTTAAGCTCATTATTTATTGTACAAAGATCAGGAGATAAAATAAAGGTCAAAATTTATGAATGATGTGCTTGCTTATTATCTTCTACCTACTTTTTTTGAGCTAAACTGAAGTATATAAAAGTTTTATAAAAAATTATAAAAAAAAATTCTGATGGCTTTTTTCCTTCCCAGAGGTGCTGTGTAAGAGAGTGGTAGCAAACTGAATTTCTTTCTTCATATAAAAGAGGAATACAGTCTGAATATTTTGTGCAAGTACATCATGAATAAGTCTTGACTGATGAGCAAACAGCACTAGGTATCGGTCACATTGTCCATTCAGCCAATGGTATCTTCATTAAAGCTTCCAGTAGGGGTGGCATTTAGTAATAACTACCAATTTGCTTTCGCAAATGTTAATTTTATGCATGCAAATTGGAACACACATACAGCATCATGATCATTGCCACTTGTAACAAAGACAGTTTCTGTTATTCTTCCTCATCAAATCCATCTCGGTACCATTTATTTGTTTCCTATGAGTCACCAGTTTCAGTCAGTAAGTTAGAATGAACTCATCATTCAAAAACTCCAGCCCATTATTGTGTTCCCTAATTCCAGAATAGAATGTGTCAGCTCAGCTGAGGTAAGAATACAGCAACGTTTTGTTTTCCCAAAGGATGCTGAAACAAACTCAGTTACTGAGTTGAGTTTTAGTAGGTTTTTGTTATTTTCTTGTTATTGTCAGTCTGGCCCCCCTTAAACATGAGGCGTGTTTAAGCAGGCAGACCTCACTACTGGGAGAAGCAGCCTTTGGTTGAATGAAGCAGTATTAGAAGAACAAAATGAGAACACAGTCTTAGATTCTGGAATCTTAATGGGGGAAGGCAGAATAATTACTTGAAGGGTGTTAAGTTGTTATCTTATAATTAGATTCTAATAGTATCCACAGTACTAACTCTCACACATTAATTGGATGCACCTGAGCACATCTGGTGCAGTATTTTCAAAAGTTCAACAGAAAATACCACTGTACACAGTGAAAATTAAAATACAAAGGAAAAGTAAGTTGCTGTTGACAATTTCTTTACCTGTTTGACATAGTTGCTCTAAGAAGATTATGTTTTATTTCAGGCAGAATATTATGCATGTATGACATTTTTTTAACCATGTACTCGATTTTATTTCATGACAAAATTCATTTGACCTGCACACTAAATCACTCTCCTTTGCACAGTAAATTTCTCTAATATGCAAAAGTTTAAAGAAGTGGTAGCTATAGCTTCATTTTCAGTTTCATTTCACTCCTTGGGAAGACAGCAATTTGAGAGGAATTGGGCAGATCTGAAAACAGCATGGATCTGATACAAGACCAACTGAAGTATTTGGAGAAATGCCCTTTGACTATGTTGAGCTTTAAATTATAATGAAGAATGGAAACAAAATGATTTCAGATCTACTGAAGCCTTAGACTGCTAAACTTAAAAACAATAGGGCAACAGAGTAAACGAAAATCAAAGAGGTAGTTTAAACAAAGAATCATGTATCTTTTAAAACTCTTTCTCCCCCACAAGAGAATGAGTCTAAATCCCACTTTATTCTGAGTATCTTTCTCTAACTTTTGCATTCAGAATACTCAATAAGAATCACTTCATGGTTTATGCCTTCTCCTGCCATTCTTTCTAGGTGCGTATGTTCCTGAAGGTCTCCTGACTTCCTGTTCCTGGGACTACATGACTTTCACGCCATCAGTCCGTGCCTACACAATGCTGCTTTTCTGCTTCGTCTTTTTCATTCCTTTAATTGCTATCATATACAGCTATGTCTTTATATTTGAGGCTATCAAGAAGGCAAACAAGTAAGTAGCCAACAGTCTTCAGTTTTTATTTGTTTAAATGACTGCTTATTTTCTTAAAGCAAGGACTAACAAAAGAAAAATGGACAAAATGGACTTTTTTGTTTGTTTGTTTGTTCATATGTGTGACTGAGACAGGAAACGAGTTCTGTCAACATGGTAAGAAATATGGTTCTTAGAAGGGCCATTCAGGGTTCTGAATTTACACCAGAGCTCTTAAAGATTCTTGCTAATGATACAGAAAAGGGTATGAGTAGCCGCCTCAGAAATCAGAAGGATGAGAAAGGACTACAGAAATTAACCAACTTTAACAAAAATTAACCAACTCTAACAACAACAACAAAATACTAAAGGGATATTGGAGATGCCTAATAACTGAGTATAAAAACTATTCCACAGAAAAATGGAATTAAACTGCAAATTCCATGTTTGACAAAGAGTGGAAAAGAGATAAAAATTAATTACAGGTCTCTGAAACAAAACCAATTGTTTTAAAAATAAAGGCCAGTGTCTGCCACTACATTGGTAATCTGTAGCTATCTGTCTTGTAGATATCAGCATATCTAGTCGCATAGCCAAAAGTACAGAGTGTCAGTATGGTACCACAATCTGACTTATGGAAGCAAAGATTTCTCAAACTATATTTAATAAATTAGGTATTCAAGTTAACCCGACAATGCTATGTGTGGAAATTCTTCTGGTACAAGACTTTTTTTCCCACTGTTTTTTGCCATTGATGAGTCCAACAGAAGTACATTGAATTGCAAAGGACTGGTCACATACATATAGAAACATACAATAAAAGTACAAGACTTACATTATAAAATAGCATAAGAGTAATTGTTGTTGCATTTTATGAAGTAGTTTGCTTAATTCCTTATCTACATTTTTCTGTTTTATGTTTATTTTCCCCTAGGTCTATACAGACATTTGGATGCAAACACAGAAATAAGGAGTTACAGAAACAGTACCAGAGGATGAAAAATGAGTGGAAGCTGGCCAAGATTGCACTGATTGTCATCTTGCTTTATGTCATTTCCTGGTCACCATACTCTGTTGTTGCTCTGGTAGCTTTTGCTGGGTAATTATGAATTTATCAGCAAAGGAATATTCTGTGAAAGTAAAAGGTGTGAAATTGTGAAAGACAGATGAAAGTCAAAGATACCTGTCAAGTCTAATGCCTGAAGTGCATTAAAACAACAACATATTCAGGAGTGACATTTAACAAATGAGACACACAGTGACTGTGATTTTTTCTTAGTTCAACTTTTCAAGAAGAAAAAAGAAAAAACAAAAACAGGAATAGGAAGGTTCTTACTAGCAAGATAAGAAACTGCCAGTGATTTCTGCATGCAGATTCTCTATGCTTGCACATTTGAACTATGTTAATTTTATTTAGCACCAAAATGCTAACTAGGGGAGGCAAAAAGGTTCACCCAATTGAGATTCTTCACTTCTCCTATATACAAAAGTCTATTTGTTTGCTTGTGTTACATCAAACTGCTGAACTTCCTTACATGCATAAGCAAGCTCAGAATTAGACAAGTACATACTTCTTTTGGGGAGCTTTTTGGTGCTTGATATAAAATATAGTAAATATAAATCACTTAAGCATGTTCTTCATCTAATTACCCGTGTTTTATACAGTAATTTCAACAGAAGTGTGATACTATTAATGCAGAATCTATACACAGCTTTATTGTCTGGTATTGCTGGGGATCACTGGGGATGTGAGACCATCACACTGGGGATGTGAGACCACTAGAGATGGACAAAAATAAGGAATACACAGAAATGCATCATAGCTACCTTGCAGCACTACCTGCTCTCAGACACACAAAAAAATGCTTTAAACTAAGCATTTTAGCCATATAGAACTATCAGGCTGTTATGTAAGATTCAGCATCTACTTTAGGATGATCAAGTACCTGCTGAACTTTACTTTTGGCCCATGTCTCATACTGACAAAAATCTGAACAAATGGCCAATTTTGTACCTGTGCAGTATCTGACAAATGAGCATTTGCAAATTTTGCTCATAAAGACAGCTGCTCATAAAGACAGCAACACATCTTCACTCGGCTTTTTTCTTCTATTTCTGAACTATGCTTTTTGGGGCAATCTTTCTGGGATTTTTCAAAGATTAGACCAAGCCTGGAGGCCTTCTGTTGCCTTTTATTACAATGAACTTAAGACAAAAATCACTGCATGCCACAAATGGAAGGTAGACATGAAGGTACACATGAATTCTGTGGCTACTGTCCCGGACTAAAGACAGAGCAACATCTCACAGAGCAACAACATATCCCAAAAAAAAAAAGAAGAATCTTAACTCCTTCAAAGAATTCCATTATAAAATTCCCCCTTTGGAAGGGGACTAATGAGCTAGTACACAGTCATGATCACTAGTACTGTTAATCTCCAGGTTACATTAAAGTTGTACTTTCTGCGAGTGGTTAGCCTAAACAAAATCCTTCGTTGCTGTATGTTTCTGTCAGATGAACTCTCTGCCAGTCTCACCAAAGCACCATGCCTCTCATCTGAGGGTCTAAAGCTCCATTCCATAAAGGTCATACTATTTTGTGGTCTCCTGATCCTGTGAAGAATTACTCCTCTAACCAATACTTTGAAAGAATTATTAGGATCAACCATGTTAAATACTTTATTAGGAAGAACATGTTACTTGGACAAATCTCATGAGCGAAAAACTTTAAATTAGTGGTGAAATGGCATCTCATCATTCGGGCAGCTGACAAAATGGTTCCTGTATTACCACTGGCAAACCATTTCCTCATCACGGAACGTAAACATACCCATAATATGATGAAAAATGTCTTTATCAGGATGATGAGCTGCCACCTACTTCTGCAATCCTCTTCATTGTTTGTTTGCAGCACTCATATGACAGACCTTCTGAGACAGGATAATCTGAGTATTTCAGGAATACAAGTGGGAATGCAAGGCTAAATGAAAGACAGAGCTTAAACTGCCTTCTCAGGAAGACGAGCTGTGACAAAGAAAGAATGATATCCATGGAAGGAAAGACTGACTTAACGGGCCATTTCACTTAGAGCACTTTCTACCAGTGCAGGAAGAGGTCGTCATAGCCCCTAAGCAGGTCCATGGAGAAACTGCCTGCTAGAAACCACCTGTGAAATGTTATTGTTATTTTGGTCTGAGATGTTCTATTGGCTTTTTTCTGACCAAAACTCTGTGGGGTACTTCAGGCTGTCTTCAAATTAATTGCCTGACAGGAACATGGCAGATGGACATCAGTCATAATTTCTGTATACTTTAGAGTCTCATAACCTGTATGTATGCGTGGCCTCAGTAACATAAGCCAAACATATGACACCATAAGACACATTCCCCCCCTCTTTTTTAGATCAGATCAGGCAAAAAGCGAAGTTTGAAAAGGAAAAGTGATTTATTAATTATCCTTCCTTATAATGCCTCATTCTGCACACCCATTAGGTTATCCTAATTTAGCAAGTGCATCTGTTGAGTTTTGAACAGATAGATACTCTGATGAACACACATTCACTTACTGCAGGAAGACGTTATCCCTAGGGTAAGCAATACAGGGGTTACCCCTGAGTCATAAAACTGAAGTGCTGCAAGAGAAGCACCAAGAAAGTCACCTTTCTCAGAAATGCATTAGGCTAGTACTGATCCTTGCAGGAAAAAGATGTAAAATTTTGCTCTCTCACTGTTTGGAAGAGCAGTAATTAGGGGTTCTCATCAGTGTATAAATGCGTAGACTATGTGGAGCTCAATACTAATAAATATATAATACATTTGCATTACTCTAGGTATTCGCATGTTCTAACACCCTTCATGAATTCAATACCAGCTGTGATTGCCAAAGCTTCTGCCATCCATAACCCCATCATTTATGCCATCACTCACCCCAAATACAGGTAAGTTCACTTTGTATGTTTAATATATACCAGAAAATATCAGACAGTAACTTTGTAACTTAAGGAACTAGAATCTGAATTCTGCTTCACCTGTTCATTCTACCTCTGAAAGACTGCCTTCCCCTCCCCAAAAAAACTTCTCAATGCCATATAAATGTCAGTGGAATCTGTACTTGGAACAATTTACTGTGCAGATGGGAGCTAGAGATGTTTATGGAATGCTGATCTGTACTTACAGATCACATGATAAAAGATAGAGACTTTCCTAGCTCAAAGGAAATCATCGTAAATTTTTGTTAACTATCTTCATGAGAGATCCAGACATCTGTCAGTGTTACAAATAGCAGTTTGTTAAACTAACCAGGCCAGGGAGGGATGCAACTCAGTAAGTCAAGCCACTCCTTCCCTATTTTGTGTGTCTTCCCCCACCTTTCTTCAAGCTTCTGTATTTCAGATAGTATTTCTTCTGGCTTGTAACATCTAGGGTCATTACCACATCAAGTTCAGATGCAGGCTGTGGGATCTGATGGATGGCAGCAAAGCCATACGTACTCTTTTGTTTCACCCTTTACACAGACCAATGAGGGAAGTGGATGGAGAAGAGGCAGGCACGGACTTCTAGGTGGAAAGGCTGGGAGGGAGAGAAAAGCTGTCCAAAAAGACTTTCCTTATGCTGCATATGAGAAAAAGAATACTGTAATATAACTGCACATTTTGTACTATTCTACAGATACCAGGCAGACAGATGTGCAAGAGGAAGCTAGAATAGCTGCTTAGGGGAAGATTAAAATAATTCATTATGTGGTACTTCTGCAAGGCTCAGTTTAAAGGGACAGAATTTTATTTTTGCCATGATTAAGCTGAAAGCAGATAAAGCATCATTTTAATAGCTCCCTTCGGTTCAAAGAATTGTACTTTAATGCCCTTGTCCCTGTCAAGCAATAAATTTGAATTCCACAGAACACTGTGAATAAGTGATCTTGCAGGGTGATTGTTTATGAGGCACTGGATATCTGGAAAACCCTTTATTGTGCCCAGTAATTTTCCAGTCCATGTGGCGTAAGTCCATCTCTCTGAATAAATGCATTGTTTATAATGACCAAATTTTTGCGCTAACATAAAAAATCTGACTGGTTCTACCTCTCATCCATTAGAGCAGCCATTGCAACATATGTTCCCTGCCTTGGAACCCTGCTGAGAGTTTCTCCAAAAGACTCACGATCTTTTAGCAGCTATCCCTCCTCCAGACGAGCCACTGTAACCAGCCAGTCTTCTGAGACAAGTGGGCTGCAGAAAGGAAGAAGGCGACTATCTTCTGTCTCTGAAAGTGAATCAGTAAGGAAGATGCTTCCCATACACACATTTTTAACTGCAGAGTAATTAATTTTCATAGAGAGTCCTTCAAAGTGGTAGCTGCTGTAGGTGTTTCATTAAGCATTAAGCATATAAGCATTATGGTGCTTATTACAAGAGCTCCAGAAAAAGTCAAGGGTCAAAGTGAAACAAAAGTCAGAAAGCTGACGTGTAAGAGCAAAATGTAGCTCTTTGTTTTCTTTCCCATTTGTGACACTGAAGGAAGAGTGGAAAAATGGAACAAGAGGAATTTTAGAAAGTAAAGGAAGCTTAAGAGTTAGAGCACCCTTGAAAGCCTGACCATCCTTGGTAATAAGATGGTACTGACCACAGATCTGGAGTCTGGACACACAAAACCCCAAGCTTCTTGTCACTAAACAATTCTCTAATGAAAACAAAGTTTTAAGGATACAGGTAATGCTTTCTGAAGATGAAGTGGGCTGCATTTGGAAACATTAATCATCAGACATAGATAAAAATCAACAAATGCATTAAAGAATTTTCACAGGCAACCTCAACACCTTGCTGCTGCCAGTGTAAGTGAAGCCAGATGTCTTGCACAGTAGCTGGAAACAAGGCAAATATTTGGCATCCCAACTTCTCTTTTGCTACCCAAAGTTACATTAGTAACCCTGTAATTGTTTTAAATACCATTTCCAAATATATGAAAAGGCCATTATTTTCTCTGTGATTATTTTTCACAATCAAGGTAATCATTGTATCTAAACAGTCAACCTCTGCATTCTGACAGTTGTTTTTAACAGTGACATTTCAATTTCTTTAGACACTATGTTCTTTTGACTTCTTAGTTCAATCAAAATGTAGTGAAAAGGCTGACAGACTGAGGAAAAGAAGGTAGTTCAGAAAAGAATGTTTGACTCCTAGGAAATTCTTGAGGTTTTTGTTTCTTTTGTTTTTTTCCTGTATGTTCTCCCATTAATTGAAACACAGGTTATAAATTAAAACTACTAAATGATACATAGTGTTTCTAAAGTGACTGACCAGGTGTATTAGAAAAGTTTCAACAGTAGTCTATAACAGAATGCTTTTTTTTTTTTTTTTTAATTTTGCAGTGAATTTTGTAGGGGAAAAAAAAAAGGAAAGAAAAAAAAAAGAAAAAAAAAAGCCAAATTTGGCTTAATAGACTTGGTGGTTTTGTTTGTATCTCTTTAAGCAAAACATTTTATGAAGTCACATGTGGCATAGTTTCTGTAAAAAGATTATGCAGTGTCTGTCTCTCTTACAATTTCTGTTTAGGCAAAACTGATTCTTATGATACTATCTGGCCAGAAATCTAAGAAAGCTAAAGTGTTTTTTTTTTTTTTTTTTTTTTTTTTTTTTTTTTTTTTTTTTTTTTTTCTGTATTCATTTTAGGGCTGTACTGATATGGAAACTGATATCACCAGTATGATCTCTAGTCCTGCTAGCAGACAGGTCTCCTATGGAACGGGCAATGACACAACCGAAACTAGTAACTTAAGAACCAAACCTAAACTGCAAAGCCATCGTTCTGGGATTTTTGAGAAGGTAACAGATTGTACAGTATCTAAATTCTCAGACAACTGGTAGGTTAACAAATCTGCACATTTTATCATAATTAATCATGAAGGTTCCTTCCTAGAAGATGGGAATAACCAATGAGTTAACACAGTAAGTAATGACTTTGAGGCTGTAAAAGGTCATCAGACTTTTATTTCCTTGGTCCATTATTCAGCTTCCCTTGTTACACTTCTGACAAGCAAAGGAGGTATTATATTGAACTTAGCATCTGAACGGTATGTTGTCTTGTGTTTGCTTTTAATTGTATATTCAGTAATATTTTCATTTCCTTATATTTCCCATCCTTGATCTATCTTTCTGTTGTCTCACCACTTGCTATGAAATGAACACATACAATGAGAGGTAAAAAAACAAGATTATATTCAGGACATTACAATATTTAGTAGTACAAGATTACATGTAGTATATTACTACATTCCTCTTTTGTTCCCTTTCTTTGTCCTGCCCTTCGTATTTCACATTATGTAGGACATGGTGACATACCAATACATCGTTTATGTCTTTCTTGTCTGTGTTCATTTTTCAGGCAGTTGCAGATGCTGATGACATACCAATGGTGGAATTGAATGTTGCAGAGTATTCCGCTACACCTACTGTAAGAATTGTTATTTAAATATCTGGCATGGGTCTAACTAAGGGAGAGAACAGAAACAAATGACACTACCAGTCTCTGAGCAAATTAAGTTATTCGCTGACATGTAAAAATCACACAAAACTCCCACCAGTATACAGACAATATGTCCCCAAAGAGTAGATCACTGCTGAAACTAAGCAGAGATTGATATAGAACACATATACTACAGGGTTCTCCTGAAGAACAACTTATTAAAAGAATTTGAGTATTTTTTTGAATTCAGTAGGTTCCCTGATGATGCCTGTGATTTCTTTAGTGGAGCATGGAAGCATTATTTTATGGCACCTTTTTTGAATAATATACAAAGCAAGCTGAGATAGCTGTTCAGATAGCCATCCCTTTGAGACAGCTGTAATCTGTGGCAAGTACCACTGTGCAAAGTCACACTGGTAACTATTTCATGTTCTCTGTTTTGGGTAGTGCAAGACAGCACAAAAACGCAACACGGAGGAAATACAGGTAAGTTTTTGAGATGTGCCATGCCACTTCTTCAGTAAGTTGTTGTCCTAGTGTCTCTCTCTTCTTTCATGTAACATGTAAAGCTTCCGTGTAAACCTATGGCATAATGATATATATATGTATCTATGCATATATATATACATATATCTATACATATATATGTACACAAGTGAATCAACTTGCCCTAATTCTTGACAAACAGGGAAATAAGAGAAAGAGAGTTGATAGGTGAAGAAAAGTCAGTTTTATCTTTGCAGTAATAATCAAAATGTTATACAAACATTTTAACTTTTTATTGTCAGTAGTAATCTTTTTAAGCTATAAGCTATTGCTAGCCTGATCCTAACACTGCTACTGTATATAAATTAATCTTTCCCTCAATTCCTGTTTTTAGGAATCCAGTTTTCCATTCTCTAATTGGCTTTACCCTCCAAAATATCCATGCTGCTTTTCCTAAGTTTTACATCATTTCTTGCCCCAGTGAACCTAAACTGGTGACTTGTTACCTATCTAAGTTTCTTTATGGAGGGACTCCTTACATCATCACTGAATTCATAGACCATCTGAGCATATTGTCAGCACTTTTTCCCACAGCTGAATGTGCTGTCATTAGTGCTGTCATTAGCTTGGTATTTTATCAAAGTAAACCAGATTGTTAAGTAGCAAATGCAAAGTTTGTGCTTCAGTATATTATCTTATTTAACAATTTTTTTCTCCTCATGAGTTCCTCATGAGGTATTGCAAAAAGTGTTCAGATCTACTTCTTTCTCCATCATTTCAGTTTGGCACTGTGATAGTAGTAGGGATTGGCAAAGTGCTGATCTGAATATGTGCCATATTTTCATAGACAATGCTGTCTCATCTCCATGTAAGTACTTGTTTTCCATTTCTTTTAAATCCTTGCATCCTTTAGAGAGGTGAGTGCCTGAACGGTATTGGACCAAGAAAAGGAGAGCCTCACCATAGACCATCTGCAGCCCAGATACCCAGCATTGTAGTAACATACAGCAACATGCAAGGTGTAGAGCTTCCTTCTGGATACAGCTCTGGTTTCCTAAGCCCTAAGATCAAAAGCCACAGGCAGAACAACTCCAATAGCTGAGTGGTGCAAGACAGAATATCACATTAGCTACTACCTCTACAAGAACAATGGACCAGCTGAATCTAGAAGACCTTTCTACATTACTCTGAAACACTCCTACAAACACCCAACACAAGACAAGCAAGGATAAAATCAAGGGGAGTAACCTGTTCAGCATCATAACTGTCTCCAGTGGTTCACTTCTTGATCTGAATCACATTGCCATTTTATTATTTCTTCTTTATGCGGCTCATAAAGTTCTTTCTTTCGCTTGGATTTTACTCTTCTCAGGTATATTCTAGCACATCATGGATCCTACCTAAAAGCCTACTATGATTAATTTGAGAGGAAGGGGAAGTATGAGGTCCAAAACTGGCCTTTGTTCATTTATTGTGGTTTAACTTCAAAGCTATGTGGGGAAAAAACTTACTTTCTGGAGATGGTTTCTTCGTTATTGAAGTTCCTCAAGCAAATGAAAACTTAATCACACAGTCAGTATTCCTTTCTCTCATTAATAACATATTTTCCTTCATTTTCGTGTACAATGCGATTGAAAGGTAAATACACTTTGAGCAGTAATTTGAAGCCTCAGATGTTTATTTTAATTTCTGAGATACTGGGGGAAGAGAAAGGAATCACACTAACAATGAGTCTAGACTGGTGCTACTTCTAGAGCATGAGTATAAATGGACAGAATTAATTTGCAATCTATAGAGGTATGTATCACAAGAATGATGAGTATAGACAGTCCACAGAGAATATATACCTTCTAAACCTAAAAGACATGGCACAAAGAGCTATTGAAACACTTCTTAACTAGGAAGCCCCAATAGTTCTCCCTTTGGTTGAATGAATGGAAGGAACCCCACAAGCCATTTTATTTGAAGTAAATCAGTTCTTATGTCACATCAGAGAAAACCTAAAAGACCCTAACAATGTAACAAGCTTATTTTTTCCTTTGAGAGGAAAACAACTTCAGTGGGTTCCAGAAGATGCAGGGCACTGATCTGAAGCAGATTTTTGGAAACTTACTTGAACGGAGGTTTACTAAGAGAATAGTTATTAAAATTAAAAATGGAGGTGATAATGACTTCTGTAGCAGCCAAATATCAGATCATAAATAACTGGCCAGTTCTGACAGGTAATAAACCACCAAAAGAAACAAAGTGTTCAAAATCTAGGCTGTTTTTATGAAAATAAAATCACAGGCATTAGAAATTGAAAAGAAGTAGTACAGTTCCTTCTTCCACCTCCCGCTGCCGGATATTGTCTCCAGGCAGAAAACAATATTAAACTGATAATATATACAGCTAGCAACAAAGAGAAAGAAGGGGGGAAACATATCACCTTCAAACAGGAAGTACATTCAAAGATGTTCATCGAGCCTAAGGAATTTTGTTATGACTTACTCTCTTGGCTTTTAAAATCATATGAAAACATGAAGCATGTAATTCTTCCCATCCTTTGTCATGAAGGCCATGTGAAAATACAGAAGAAATGCTAGCAAATTCTGCCTGTTTTATATGGGTTACAAAAGGTGGAATCTGTCAAGAAAATAGGTCAAAGCTCACACATGCTGTTTCTCATGTTAGTTAAGATGTGTTTGGGTATGGTATGTTATTAAGAGCTAGATACTTCACTCCTGATATGATTTTACTCCCAGGAAGTATTCTTGAAGACTATACTCTACACTCTTCTGTATTCCCTTACACTTTTAGATTGTATTAAAAATATGCCCATGACTAGAAAAGCCCCACAAATCTGCAGCATGTTGTTCTGTCTATCCTTCAGCTCCAGCATGTACTAGAGATTAGTTTGTATCTATAAAAAGAACTGCAGCTGCTAGTGCTTGTCTACTTACAAGAGGCTTGAAAGGCATATATTAATTAGGGAGAATTTGTTTGGGAGCACTTCAAAACTCGTGTGTGCACTCCCTATGTACCTAACAGCTCTGACTTTGCTTCACCTTTACCAAGACTAGAAAAATCATTCTGGGGAAAGCCTTCAAAACTCATTTCACCTGAATCTGTCTCCAAGTTATCCACATAGTAACCCCAGTGGCATTTGGAATAAATCATTATTAGTTCATATTCCATCTCATCTTAGCAGCTTTATTTGTGTCCCATATCCTCTATTTGGCAGCCATTCTTTCCGATTTGCTGTCTCTTTACACCCCTTAACAGAGATATGACTGATTGGATTAAAATAATTTAGGACTGAGATGATTCATGTTTCAGTTAAAGTCAACTGTACAGCCTGTTCTGCACTGGCGAGACTGCCTGCAGTTTACCATGTACTTGGTATGTTCTAGTGACTTGGAGGTGTGAGAGGACTAGGGCAAAACTGAGGCACTTCCCTTTGGCCTTTTGTGCTACAGCAGCTGTTGACAGAGCAGCCTGCTGGCAAAGGCAACAGCAAGCACTGTTGTGAGTTCACAGACATGCTTTTTACCTCCATGGGCTCCAGCTCAGATTCAGACTTGGATCAGAAGTGAAAATGTTTCGTCTGATCCTCCAAGCGATTCTGCAAAACTGCTGAGCTCTCTACTGGTGGTCCTACAATGAAGGTATCATGATCCCGTGTAACAGAAGGCTGTTGGAAGTCAAGACCGAAGTACTGCCTAAGAAGGCAACTGCAAGCTGCCAGTCTTTCCAAATTTCACATACTGTCAAGAATCTTAGTTCCTGTGGTTTGCACGTTACAGTCTCATCTTCCATACTTTTGGGAAATAATTTTATATCCAGCACTAGGCTAGAGAGTGATATCACACGACACTGAGTAAATTTGCACACAATCTCATGCAAGATAGATGCAGACTGCTATCAAAGAGCCTACAGAACAGAGGTGTAAACACAGTTTTACTAGAATTATTGTAACCAACAGAAAGAAAAGCTCTCTCTCCAATCTGGTAGCAAAGAGTGTTTTTTGTTTGTTTGTTTGTTTGAAGTCCTATGTAAAACCAACAGCAAGTTTGACTTTCAGACAAAAAAATAAATAAAGGCACCTCCAATGCTTTTTGGGGGTCTCTACACATCTTAAGGCATAATGTGGATAAATTGTATGTGCTCCTGTTTCTCTCAGCGTGACTGGGGCCAGGTATTACTCAGGCCATTGCAGGAAGTGCTGTAGTGTAGCCCTCATCCTTCTCTGATCCCTCAAGGAAAGATATTAGCATCTCAGTAACTCTGGCAGGGCAGCTGCATGTCTCTGCTTCTAAAACAACTATTTCCACAGGACTTTAAAGAGAAAGGGCCTTCATCTGCAAAGCAACATTAGTATCAGTCTACGGTATTTCAGTTGTTGAGCAACAGGTATCTCAGTTTAAACACTTGTGCTTGGAGCTTTGTGGTTGTTAATGTCATAGGAATGTGAAAAGTCCCACGTTATAAATAGGTTTATATAAAAGCCATCTTATAACAAAGAAATAACTGGTGAGTACTGTCATGCCTAGCAACCTTAGACATGGGCTACAGTCCTATGCACTAAGCATTTTATATAGAACAAAAAGGAAGGTTACTGTATCTTCCCCATCCCATCAAATTTGCAGCCTAAATACTCATTTTCAAGCCTGTAAATAGGACAACTTACAAATCTTGACAACTACGAACTTCACACATCCCTTATCAGGATAGTAGACTGAGTAGACGATCAGCACAGTGTAAACCTAATAAAGCCAGCAAAGTTTTTCAAGAGCAAATCTAGCCTTGTTAGTCTAATATAAAGTGCAAACACTAGGAAAAAAGAAAAAAAAATAAAAAAATAAAAAAAGATCTTTTTTGGAGAAAAGTACTTCTTCGTTAGCTTGGTTACAGCAGTCCTGCCAGCAGCTGGGTTCTGCTGGAGAGACAGCATGGGAATTCTATGTACCTGGCTCACAGAGCAAAGCAAATGCTGGAAGAGTCACGTCAGCACAGGAAAATGCCGGTACATTTTCCAAACACTGATATCACCTCACTGGGTACAGAGGTGTCAGGATCTCATGATATTAGGCCATGCACTTGTCTCACAGTGGTTGGTTGGCATACTACCTATAAACACTTTCTGGCAATGAAATTGACTCTTAAGATTAAGACTCACCTGAAACGGGATAAATAGTTTCCCAGTGGCTGGGAAAAATTGAAAGAGATTCATCCCTCTTGACAACAACCTTTTTCTCATTCCTTAATTTTTAAGCTTACACAAACAGCAGTTTTGATTGAGATTCGGTATGAAAAACATTTCTGACTGCTTTCAGGAAGTTGTAACCAACCCTTGCCAACGAGATTTTATGTGGGAGAACATTTTTAATATCCACTTTCATTTGGGCTACTAGAATACATACACAGTCATGAAGCACAGAAATTCACATAAAAAAAAAAAAAAAAAAAAAAAAAAGCCTAATTAGGCCTTCTGATGCTATCTGTAACTTGAAGAACAAGCAGAATTTAGTGAAAATGCTTTTTTAACTTTATCAGGCTTAAGTTAACCCTCAGATATGCTGTAGAGCAGAAAGAGAGAGCTGCAGCTCAGGTTAAACTGTCTCAGCAAGCAATCTAACACAGGCATGACCTGAAAAAAAGCTCATGGTGTGCCTCTTAGTCCACCGTTGTCTGGTACTTACATTTATGGAGTTGTATGTGATTTTCTTATATTACAGTTTATTCTGGAGATAGTTACCTCCTACATTAGTAATGGGAAACATTATGATAGTGCAGTTACAATGCACATTACATTATATGAGTTTACATGTGTTTCTTTCTCTCCACAAAGAATCTGCTCTCAGTAACACCATCCAGCTTCAGCATTTTATTTTGTTAGGAATAATTAGATTCAGCCACTAAGAATGTGACTATGACATATATGTTAAAAAAAAAAAAAAAAAAAAGTTGCTCAACGGAACTTTCGCAAAGCATGCTTTATCCACAAAGTAAAAACAAAGAAACAAAGCCATTATTCATTTTCCCCAGTATTCAGTGTTCACTGTAACTACCGCATGCATACAAGAAGAAAGTTCAGAGACAGCCACAAAAATCTGACGCTACATAATTGGATAGCACAAGTGCTCCTATGTAAATTTTCATAAAGGACATTTCTTGAATAGGCTGTGGGACACTTAGAGGCATGGTTACAATTACTGTATGTTTTCCGTTGACTAGAAAGAACAGAACACCTGTACCCTGCCACAAAGTGCTATGCCTGAAGGTTCACACAGGAAGTGACCACACACCTAATGTAAAAGCCCTTCCTTCAAAAGCCCTAAAGTACTTTAAAATGCACATGCCCAAATGTGCAGTTTGGACTGGTATAATTGATTTTTAACTTTTTTTTTTCAGATGCCTAAAGTTAATTGCATGCATAGACATTTACACAATCCCTCAGGATACATAACTGAAATGAAAGAAGTCCATTAGGTCTGTCTTAAAAGTTACTGGATTTTGTCGATATTTTTCCAGGTTAGTATTTGCTGCCAACTCCATGCAACTGTATATTAATAAATCTCCTAAGTTCAACACGTTGTAAAGCCAAGGTTAATACTGACAGATAACTTGTGCTGCAAAATGTGATTTGATGTAGAAAGCAGTTTGATGAAACCAACTTTTACAAAGAGAAAGGAGAGTCCTGCAACAATGCAAAGCTAGAATTAGAAGTTGAAGATCCTATTTTTGTGTTTTTTTCCCCATCTTTTATGGGTGACATTGGGCAAATCACTTAATCATCTCATATATCAGTATTTCTAGCTGTAAAATATGGATAATATCCTCTTCATCATCATGAGGCTACTCTCTAGCTTTTGCAGTTCATTCCAAGATTCACAACTGGAAATAACACTTCTTTTTTCAACTGTTCACATTTTCGTCTTTCACTACATGGTTATCAAAAGGCCTAAAGTATTCACTGTGAAATAATTACAGATGAAAGCCAGAGATTGTACTGAAGTATATAAAGGATGCATAGTAATTCATTTTCTCAGCAGGAGGTACTCAACAGAAATAATTTATAGACACATTCACCAAGTCTGCCCAGTGCTAGGCTGTGATTTTGAGGAAATCAGATCTCCATCAGACTTTGAGTAGTATTAATATATATTAGACTGGTCATAGTTGTAAACACAGAACTGTAGAATAACCAAAGAATACAACATAACATTTCAGGTTATACCTCTCCCTGTATTTGTTTATATTAGACATACTGTGAAAGTCCACTTAAAAATGAGGAAAAATAACAAGCAGGTTTAAAAACAAACCAGGATTTTTTTTCTCTTTTTAAACCACAGGTTTCAGATCTGAATCTAGAAACTCCTTCCAAAAACCACTACTCACCTTCATCCTGTTGCACTGGGTGCAGAGAGTCTGCTCAGCTCAGTCCTCATCTCCTAGAGATTCTTCTCCTTTCACCCAGTCCCAGCAGAGACCAGTTATCTCTTTTCTAGGTACTCCAGAGGGCAGTTTACTTACCCTCTCCAAGGGCCTGACATGATATAGCTGTTTTTCACCTCACCTCTCTTTGTAACCCTGACCTCTGGAGACCCTGTAAGCCCAGATCTCTGCTCCTTTTACCAGGCAGATCCTATGGCCAAGATCCTCATCCATCACCCCAAGGATGGTCCTGGAGCAGCCCAGCCTTCAAGCCCTCTGGGGTCTTGCCTCCCAGAAGTGTCACCATCTTCTAGTTCTCCCTAGTCCACACTTAGAGTACCCCTTTCCAAGCAGTTCCCAATGTACTCAGACAGCAAGGCCAGCATTAATTAAATACAGCCCCCTCCTGGCTTTTAAAGGAAGCATGGATGCTTCCACCTTAGCATGTAAACAGATGGAATCCAGGTTTATAATCCCTCAACTGTTATTTAAAAATATGAATACTTTTGATGCTGCTGTCCTCAGCTGAAGTCTCTGAGTAACAGAAGCACGTCAGAACCCTTTAAGTGTATTGATACGTCTTATTCAAAGTGCTGTTTTCCAGATGCACTAATTAAAACTCACTTTCTGCTGCTGTTCAGTGAAGTAAGAAGAGTGATTAATCTTATGGACAGAGTTGAGGTAGCAGCATCAGGCAGCTCAGTGGTAGGTCACAATCACTGGATAGATTCCTTCTGAAAATCACTTCTCATCTGAAAAAGAAAAAAAAAGACAAAAAAAAACCTAACACACCAATCTTTCAGGTCCTGGATCATTATGTTCAATCAGATAAGAAATGGATCATGCAGTTTTGACAGTAAAAGCTGTTCACTTTGCACGCTGCAGGGATCATTTATTTCATCTGAAGGAATTAAAAACATGAAAGCTCCATGAAACATCCTGTGAAACTCCATTTCAATAAATCACACCCATTTTAATTCCTGATTTACCCCAAATTGTTACTTAAGAAGATGGCCAAGAACAAAGGAAGCAAAAAAGAAAACATAATTCACAATTTATCAAAATAAAGTGGCTGTAAATTAGACAGAGAATCCTGAAGTGTCATGAAGCACAATACCTCTGTACAAAACACGTTTCTCCTCTTTCCCGTTGTAGGCCACTATCACCGAAAAGAACATGACAGTTACCATCTGGTGTCAGATTTTCCCTTGCTTCTTTCACTGACTCAAACCTCCTCGAGTTTTCTCATGTGTAGGACCCAAACCACAGTGATTTCAGAGAAATGGCTAAGGAGGCCACAGCATGGGTTAGAGAGCTGTATCTGCCAGCTTCCTTTCATTATGCTGCCTCCTGAAATGGAAAGAATCCCCATCACAGCTGAACATGCTCCATTTTTACTGGGTCACAGCACAAAGGCAATTGCTTATTAGATCAGGTCATGAACATGGCAACAGCTTGAGCTGCCTGAATTCCAGATTTTAAAAATGAAATTACCACAGGAGTTTTCAAAACAATGCAGCTTGATGTCCAGCATCATTGGAAACTATTTCTGGGAAACATAGGATTTGGGTTTTAGGTAATATCAGTGCAATTCTTTTGCTAAAAGCTGGCCAGGGCCACATGGCCTTACCAGCAAAGCCATGCAGGTAGAAACAGTCCTTACACCAGTAAGGACTTACTATGTAATTCTTTAGTCTTATGAGGTAGATCCTGATAGAAGCTGGGTTCCAGAGAAATGTAGTTTCTCACCCACTTTTTAAGGAGGATTCTCTGAGAGCTGAAGCGCTTCACAGAGATCTCAAATGAGCTCTAAATTTGCCAGTTAACAATGTTAAAACAAAAGAAAACAAAAAGTCCCATGGCAGTAAAGCAACATGCCCTACTGAGCTCTTTGTGTCTTAATAATTAGTTTCCTACTTGCTTAAGATTTTCACAATAGTAGTATTTCATCCCCAGTTTTAGACCTCTTAGGAGTGAAGAGATATCTGAAAAAGGATCCTGCTTGTGCAAGGAATATGTAGTGGAACTTCAGTAACTGAAATACTTTGGCTAAGTACTAATGCAACAGTCTCAGCTATTATATATTCAGTGCAAATTACACTCAAACTATCGGTTGATTTGACAAGTCAAGAGGACACCATGAGGTTTCTGTTTCAACATAAAACTAACTCGTAGGCACTTGTCTTCCTTTGCTTCCTCCCTCCAAGAGCTACTGGCTTGGTTCTACCTAAGAAACACCAGCTCCAGCAGAATCACTTGACTTCAGTTATAAGTTGACTGTTATTATTTTACTTAATCTCAATTTGCAAGATCTCTTAAAAAAAAAACAAAAACACTAACACAGAGTTTTCTGGCAAGTTGTATAATAACCTAACCTTTGAATTGCCTTTCTTAGAAGACTTTATGGCATGTCATTGTCATTTTAAACTGTTCTGAATTAATTCAGCTTGATTTGTCTTACTACTTAAAAACCAGCATGCAGCACATTCTTTAGGGATCACATTGGCCTGTGGCAGCCAGCACACTCCCTCACCCTGCCCTTCTAATCTAGCCATAAGCCTCTGTAACTCTTCCAAAAGTATTACAACACATCTTGGCCATCCGTAAATTGTGTGAGCAGCTCGTCCTCTCATTATTGGATAAGCCAAAGGATTTAATACATCAAGTGTCTGAGCTTCTTACAACCAGAAATCACGAATCCATCCATACAGTAACAACGTGAACCACAGGAGTTAGAAGCTAATGCTAGTATAGCCCTGTGCCATAAACACAGCTGGAAATTAGGAAAAAGATGCAAGAATGGTTAAGAAGATTGGCAACATGGAATCTGGGGACCAAAGTCAATCCAGGTCCTTAGAAATCTGTGAATCCACATTTACTGCAGCAGTGATGTGTTTAGGCCTGTTATCCCTAAGTGCTTTGAGTTCAGTTCACTCCTTATTGCCAGTACGACTGAAAGCACTAAGAAAGGAATGGATGAACGTGCAAATGAAAACCGCTAAGTCCTCCTCTGAAGCTGTTCTGTCACTGTATTCTGTTGGAGAATTTGAGTACAGACTCCTATGGACGCTGAGAAGCAAATACCTAGTTTTGCACAGAAATCTCTTGTGTAGATTTATGTAGCTGGCAAAGCAGATTGCTAGCATAAATGTACTAAAGGAAAACCATTGTGTTCAGGTTTAAATCTAGTTTGTTCTATTTTATTTTTAATATTCACACTACTCCAACAATCGTTTACTCTGGTGTACGTGCTGAGGCACTGGTTTTATACAAATATACTTTATGCTTGAAGGGCCAGGAAAATTTCTCTGGGATGTTGAAAGGTGGGGCACTGGGATGCTACCCTTTGAAACACCTATATATCTGCAGTCATTCCCCAGTGGCTGCCAAGATTATTATAAAATATTTAAATTATCTTTACCCACAACTACAAAGTGCCCAAAGAATTATTTGTAGGGCACTGAGAGAAAAGCTGCTTAGGCAGCTCACCTGTTCTATCAGTTACCCGTTCTATTTGCAGCTAGATGACAAATTCTCAGAAAAGTGTGGGTCATTCCACTCCTCCTTACCACATATTTACTGCTTTGATGCAGTGAGTGTACCAGTGACAGAGCAAAATATCTATTAATTCCAGTTTGTTGAAGTAGGTGAGATGGACAGTCTTTCTTCATTGGGACCATCCAAGGGTCATATATCTGTTTTTAAATACTTCTTTTAAAAGGTTCTGGAAGTATTTTAATGCTCCCCAAATTCTTTAGTTTTCAAGGAAAAGTGGTGCTTGAGTTAAGCCATTATTTGGAAGAGCCAACTGGCTCGGCTTTCTCAGCTAAGTTTACCCTAGTCTTCAGAGGCCACAATTCAAATTGTTTCAAGAAACCGGTAGGATCAGCTGAACAAATCATCAGATCAAGGCACCAGGTAACCAAACTGAACAAGACTGATACTGGCACTAACAAGACAGCTGGTACTACTTTGTGGTAAGCACTGATGATAATCAGCACTGAGGGTGAGTATGGCATGAAGTCTCTCTGCAACCCTGACAATGCAATTTACCGCGGTACCCACATTTATCTTTAAATGGGCAAAGCATTTACTCTGGGAGTGCTGCAAAATTTTAAAGGTTTTGTGTAAAGGGTCCAAACTGTGAGCTTTTTTCCATACCAAAACAGAGGACTGAAGTTTCTGTTTTAAGAAAATTGCAATGATGGATTAATCAGCCCGCAACTCAAAGTTGCAGAGAGGTATCAAGTGAAACAGACAGGAAGACATTTACAATACCTTTTCCTTCAGAGAACGTGCCTTTACTTCTGAGTATTTACAGATGAACAGTGAGCTAGAATTAAGAGGCCAACATTTACTTAGATAAACTAAAAACAGACCAAATTTAAACTTGAAGAGAATTCAAGCTCTTCTTCTGTCTAAAATCAGACCACAAGATTTGTAGATACTGCGTAGGCATTTTGAGGCTGGACTGGCCCCAAGCATGAAAGCAGCCTGGGTTACGATTCAAGCTGTGCTGCTGGAGTCCATCCCACTGATGGCCCATCTTGAATTACCTCATGTCTTAACTCTGCTTTGACCCTGTGCTGGGCATGTTATGCTAATAATGCAGCTCAGAGAAATGACAGGAACAGTCCAAGAAGGTTACCATATTTACAGCCTTCTTTTTTATTTTGGGGCAAAACTCAAAAAAAAACACCTCATTTTGAGCAAATATGAGTTGCAATGAGTTTGCCCTTCTGTGTTGGCAACACAAGGAACTTTGCAAAAGTGGTAAAAGACTGAAAATGGGAACAACAGATCTCTGTCTTGCAAGGTAGAACCACACTAAAAAGATGGTTCTCATCTGAGCTATGCTTGGTACATTTCCCTAAGATCTGTAAAATTTCTGCTAAGTAAAATAACTGTGAAAACCCAAAATACTAGATCCCTTTGGCAGATTTTTTGTCAATGCCAATATTTAAACTATACTCCCACATCAATTAGACTGTTACTGGACATACCTATAGTGTTCACTTTAATGGAGTTCCTCCAGGCTTTTATTAGAGGGGAAGTGAAAACAGGGGGTTGTTTTGCAAATTGATTTTATTCACTATTGACAAAAGGAACAGACCACTGAATCTCCAGCCCCCGTACACAGCGTTTGCAAAGGACAGTGCTAAGCAATAAATGCAGCCACAAATGTAAAGGCTTCATTTACTGGAGCTGATGGAGTGCAAATGCACTCCAGATCTGTGCTCTTCTAAAAGTGAGCTCTTCTGTTGCAACAGCCACATCAAAGTCACCACAGAGAAATAACACCTACGTAGTGCAAATCAGACTAAAGGTAATATTTTGTTATCGGTTGCAATCAAAGTAACAAAAGCTCTCAAAAAGCCATACTCATCACTGGCTCACCCCTTCTTCTGACTCAGAACTGTAACCCCTTCAGTGGCCAAGGGAAAGAGATCAGATGTCAAAAGCATTAACCCAGGAGAAAGCACGTCCATACTTTGTGCTGCAATGTATTACTTTACTCGCTAATTTCCCTAACAGCATCACTGGCAAGGAACCCCTAGATAGCGGAGGAGGCCAACCTTGCTGAGGGCAATCGTTCTTTTGCTTCTCCATCTGCAATGGTTGTACCTTCAGTTCACACTTAATGCAACTAAATTGGGCAAACAGCTTATCAAAATGCCTCATAATGAGGTATGAGATCGTATTACAGGAATTTATGAAATATGTGAGGAATAGTTGATTGTGTTTTTTTTTTTTTTTGATTGTTTATTTTTAAAAGGAAAACAATCCTTCTGTGACTGATCTGAGGCTGAACAGCCAATGAAGTAGCTGGGGAGACCAGACTGTGATTAGAAGGCTGGACAAAAGACTTGGAGAAAGATTTGGAGAAAACCCAGCATTAACCCTTGGCAGAATTATCAGAATTTCCCAAGAAAGGAAATTTTCCAGGCTGTGCTGAAACTCAGGGGTCAAAAGCAAATCACACAGAGTGAGTCTTGGAGAAGACTGGACAATTAAATCTTTAGTAAGCCACTTTCCAGAGAGCAGCTAGGGTTGTTTGCACAGGATGGCCTGCCAGCAGTCTCTAGTTTTCAATTGGTGATCCTGGAGGTGTTTCACAGAACTATTCCAAGGCCACTGGTAGGTCAGCAATATTTTTGTAAAATGTTGTTTCAAATGAAAGTTTAATACTGTGACCAATGCCTGCTAGAAAAAAGAGGATCGGGGTTCTGTCCCTCCAAAAGACTGGCACAAGTTGTCGGGAACCAGTTTGTAGACTCACTTTGAGACTGCTGAGCAGGTTGAGCTCCCATACTTTCAAATTCCATGGCTTTGAGTGATTTAACTATCAATGCACAAGCTAGCAGATTCAACCTTGTTTCAAACACAACCAAATTCTGAAGCAGAACCCATCAGCCACTTGTCAGAACAGGATGACAGGCCAACCTGCAGTCTTCCTTGCCAATGTTCTCCAGGGAGCAGATTCCAAGTTGGTAACGGTCTTGTAAAGGTTCAGCTATATGCCCTTAAATGTTCGTATGATTTTTTTCTATCCTGTGTAGAACCAAATAATCTGACAGATCATCAGTTTATTTATCATCAAATAAGGATAATTTCCCCCCATATGTATCACATTTTCCAGCTAAGTCACCATTTCTGCTACTTTACCAGGTCTGCTCATCTGCAGAACTACTTGTAATTTTGCAGCTTTTGTTATTTAAAGACGGCTTCTACAAGCCAGCAGACTTGATGAGGACTTCAACGGATGGCAGAGAGCAAAGGCTAACTACAAGGAGAGCAAAGCATGTATTTTCATCCCGGTATTTGTTACCACAGAGCCACTGCAAAAATCCTCTGACAATTAACAATTCCTACCCCTTAAACATGCTACTGAGAGGCCGTGGAGGGTTTTAAATGCACATGGCATATGACGAAACTAGTACAGAGTACATAGAAGTACCACAGAAGGTCAGATCAGGTCCTGCCCTCATTTATTTCCACCGAATCTTCCCAAGGGGAATCAAAGCCCCTCGGTGCGATGGTAGCAACGTGCACAAGATGGAGGCTTACAGCATGGTAAAAGCACTGTTCAACGCTAAAAAATGAAACAGCTCTTGAAGTTCTGAAGCTCTTGTGGCAGACATTGAGCTCTTTTTGATGCACTGACTTCGGGATCCCACAACGACCCGCCGGGCCTGTCCCTGGTGCTGAAGCGGCCGTTACGCCGCGGGCACGCGCACCTAACGGCCCGGCCGCGAGGCAGCGCCAGCCTGTCGGGTCTGGGGGGGTTTGCTGGGTTTTTATTTTATTTTTTAACTCGTAAAAGGGTGGCTGTCGGCCAGGAGCAGCCTCCCACGCGTTTACCCTGGCAGGACAGGCGGGCGGGCTGACACGAGAAGGCAGCCGCTGACGAGGCCGAGGGTGAAACCGGCCTCGGGGCTCTTCGACAGGGGCCTGCCGGACACGGAGAGCGGGCAAGTAAAAATAATAATAATACAAATTAAAATAAATAAATAAATAAAAATAACTCCGACGCAGCGGGGCAGGCAGCAATTTGCCACGTGATCCGGCGGGGAGGAGGCCGGCGGGTGGAGGCTGCAGCCGAGCCCCGCCGAGGGCGCCCCCGCTCCCCCCTTCCCCCCCCCCCCGGCCGCCATTTCGTGCCTCGCCGCCTCCCTGCGGGCGTCCCTCCGGCCCCAAGTACCTGCTGCCCCGCCGCTCGGCTCCCCACAGCCTGCTGCCACTTTCCCGCTCTGCCACAACGCCAAGAGGCGAGCTCAGTTCACAGCCGACCGCTACGAAGCGGCACGGAAAGTAACGGTCCCCACACCAACGGCGGCTCCCCTCACGCTCCTCCCAGCCCAGCCGGGGGGCGCCGGGCACGCTCCGGGGGGGCGGCCGCCACTTGCGGGGCCCTCAGGGGCGGGCGGTGCTGCCGCCCTTCCCCGCTCCCCTCAGCCCCGGTGTCCAAGCGCCTCCCGCTGAGGGCCCGCGGCTCCCGGCCGGCCCCTGGAGTTACCGGTTGCGCACCGCGAGCTTCGCTCCGGCGGCCGGGACAGGTGGGTGGCGCCGCGGCGCTGAGGGAAGGAGCGGGGCCCGCCACAGCCGTGGGGCCGGGGACAGCCCGGGGGCGGCTCGGCCGCTCCGCCCCGAGCCCCGCAGCCCCCGTGTGGGTCGGGGCAGAGCCGACGGGGTGGAAAACGGGGAGTCTTGTTCTGGCCCAAGGGGAAAAGCACCTTTGGCAAGCGGAGGGTACAGGGCGGGAGCCCCTTGCCGCCTTTAAAACTCTCCCCGCGGATTGAAAGTTTCTGTAGTGGAAGGTGTTGCTCGGGAGGCTGTGCTGGGAAGGCAGAAAGTAGGTGAGTCATTTGGGTCAAACCTAGCTTTGGGGCGCCTTCTTCACTGAAGATGAAATCGTGCATCGCTGCACCTGTGGGCGTGCTCGTAGGGGGACCCTGCCCCATCAGGGCGGCGCAGGGAGCCGGGAGGGGGCTCTGAGGTGGCGAACCGACAGGGACAGCGCGGAGCCCCTCCTCTGAGCCGTGCTGTGCCCTCATCGTGCTACGCCCTCATCGTGCTGTCCCCTCTTCGTGCTGTGCCCAGCCTCCGGCTCGCTGGCAGCGAGCCAGCAGCGTAGAAATCCTGTGACATAGATGTCAGCTCTGTCCCTGGCCCTGTGGAGCTGACAGCGATCTGCACGTAGCCTCTTCAGCCCTTTTTCAATCCCCCCCCCCCCCCCTTTTTTTTTTTTTCTTCTTGGCTCTTTTCTCTCGTTAAGCCAAAACTGTTGATTAGGATTCCCTGCAGCAAGGCACAAATTAGAGTAGTTGCAGGGTTGCTTTTCTGGTTTCAGCCCAGAGTCAGGCAAGAAGAATAAAAACAAAACAGCAAAGCACGTTGCAGCCTTCCTTCTGGTTCAAATACCTGCTTTGAAACTGAGCTGCATTTTAATCCAGTTGCTGCTCTTGGCTCAATTAGTGACCTAAAGCTGGTAACCTAAGCACTCTGGCTCCATAGGTAATAAGGAGTTGGTAACGTTTACCTAAACAACAGCTGTTTGGGTACTCTTTCTCTTTAAATCAAACAAACAAAAACCTTTGTATCTTGATGAAGTAGGTGCCACAGAAGCATTAAGTATTACATGCTGTAGTGGGTGCCTTTGAAAACCATGATTGAGATGCTGATAAGGCGAGAAGTTTGTAACACACTGAAGCCTTTTTGCAATAAAAGGGTGAAAGTGGCTGTAAATAGTCTGGACGGGTGTGATTTACTCCCTTCCCAAAGTAGCTTCTTTGTCTCTCTCCCCCTTTCAACGGGTGTGGTTTGCAATTTAACATCGTTTCAAAAGTTGTAAAATCTTCTAAAGGGGAAGGTTGGCTACTCTATGGTGTATATTCACTCTTTTGTCATAGTAAGGCTGTAGCAGAGTAAAAAAGAGTATTTAACATCGAAAACAGTGTATTTTTTTTTTATCTTTTTTTCTGTAATGGTGGAAGTATTCATGGGGAATGATCTGGAAGTGAGAGTGAACAGCAAATTCAATGAATTGGTAAGGTGATACGGGCAGCAGCAAAGGGCCAAACAGAAAGTGGTTTGAGCTGCATTTCTGAAGGCTTTGTGTTACAGAGAAGGGAGATAATGTTCCATTATGCCACTCTAGCAGTCTCCCTAAGAATACTATATTCTGTTGGGACCTGTAAACCGCCATGTGAAAAAGATATCAACAAAACAGAATTTGCTGAAGCCAAGGGTATAAAATTTAGTTTCTGAAGAAAGTACAAAGTACAAGACTTAAAACAACTTGACAGAGGAACTCAGAAGTTCTGTCAGAACAGGATTTTGATTAAATAGGTGAACAATGCTGTACGTGGAAGTAGAAGTAGGATTAATGGAACTTAGTTGAGGCTGTAGCAGTGAGGGAAAGGAGATGGCCATGAGCTCATTGGCACTGTAGAATAGTTTTGCTTTGGAAGCAATAATGATCTTGTGCTGAAAAAATCTTTGCTCCCAGTAGTTACTTCTACATTCAGTTTGACATTGGCAGGGTAGGAATTAAGAGTTAAACATGTTTTCCATTGAGGATGTACAGAAATTGTATATATTTGTATCAAATTCTTTAGTACTGATTAGCCAATATACAGTAAATACATGCTATGTTGTCCTTTTTTCTGCTTCTTCTTGGTGAAGGTCTTTTTGTCAGCAAAGAAATGATAGCTTTTCTCTGCAGTGCAAGTATTTTGCTTGCCCAAAGAAAACAATAAAGGGTTATAGCAAGCATAACCTCGCAGGTGTCTTTCTGTGTGCCAAAGCACACATTCTGTTGCAGATCAGAAGTCAAATAAACTTTAAAGCAATCTACTTCTGAAATGACACAAATGATACAACCTTGTTGCTGCAGTAGCAGTAATTCAAGGCTCTCCCAGGAGCACATCCAATGCAACTAAAATACATGATGAGTAATGTGGCCAGCCTAACGAAGTGGTAGCAACTCGAACAATTGGAATTTCCATGACTTGTTTCCTTCCATCTTAATTTAGCATTGACACTAGTGGTTTTTATTTCATTCACTGATGGCTATGCGCTCCCAAGCATGCAGTTGTAGCTTTCCTAAAGTCTTTTCGCTGTAATACCACATGGTCTCCTAGCATATGTGAATTGTTTCCGCTAGTGTAACGCCTCTGACGCAGCTTTGGAGGGATGGCTCTGCCCAGGCTCTGCGGCATTTGCTGGAGGTTGCGGCATGCTTCTGTGCACAGAGCCTGCTGGCACTGTGGGCCTGTGGTGCCTGGTACCCATCCAGCTTCCTCACAGCTGTTTCTATCAGTCACCTGGGGACAACTCTGGGGGGGCTTTGTGAGCTCTGGACAAATCTTTGTTTTGCTATCTGAAGAGAAAATGTCACCTGGCTTCTGGAGTGTGCTGTGTGTGTTTGTTTTTTTTTTTCCTTTAAATGTCACTCCTCGCACCAGTGGCCTCATTTGACTCAGCATAGCTCCTGTCTGAAGAAAGGGAACTATACGTACGTCATAGGTTTTAACATAGCTGCAGAATGTAGGGAAGAAGGTACCCCAAGAGAAACAAAATGCTGTTATTTGAGCAAACAAAAAGTGATTTTTGGAACAGCCTAATAGGTGGTTATGTAAAGCAACTAAAACCTAATCCAAACACCACAGACTTCTGAAAACAAGAGGGCAAGAGGGTAGTCTACTATGTATACACAGTTCATTTCATCCCCAGGTTTCCCAGAAGGTTTTGTGGAGGTTGTGATGGTAGCTTTGATGGCACTGTACCTGCTGCACCAGCCCAGTTCCCTGTGTTTGCTCTGGATACTTGACATGGTGAGTGCATCCATGTGTCTCACCTCTGAAAACAAGGCAGAATTGAAATAATCACCTGGGTGGATCACTGGCTTTCTGATCTGCCTGTAGCAGGATTCCGTAGAAGGCAAACAAGACCTGTTCTAAGCATCCCCTCAAATGAAGCTGTGACTGGAGCACAAGCTTCTATACTGTTTGCAGTTCTCCAGAATTAAATATGGTGCTTTCTGCGGGCTGGCAGAGGGGAAACAAAAACAGGAGGAAGGGATTTAGGCCTGGAAAAAGAAAACTGCAGACCTGATAGTGGTTGCATGGGCACATGAAAGAGGTCCTGCTGTGTTGAAAGGAAATGTGGGTGAGGATGCAGGCATAGTCCCTGCACTTTCTTTGTAAAAGTGCCAAGCTAAGCTGAATGTTTGTGTGGACACAGACAGAAACGAAGGCAGGAGAAACAAGTGTCCTCAGCTGAACATGTCATTCATATGTGAGTGCCCCTAATGAGATTACCACTCTAGTTTCATAGCACCCAACCCCGCCTGAAGGATCTCACAAACCCTTTCAGATGTCCTAAACTGATAAGCAGATGGCATGTTGTGGATGCGAAAGTAGGATAGAAGCACATAGTGTTTGATTAAGCACCATTTCTGTTTCTTAATGCTTAGGTCTGTTCATCTTGCTGTCTGTGCAGTTTTATTCTGTTATCGTTCTTGCCATTTTTAAATTTTTTTATTTTTATTTTTTTTTCTCAAATGACTGAAGATTTAAGTACAGGAAGGCAACATGCATGGAGTTCATCATCCATATAAATGTAATATCTCTTCTAATTATTTTTTTTTCTGTAACACTTTCTTTACTAGTGAAGCAACAACTTGTCATGTTTGTTTCACTCATATTTTTCTTGTATTTTTCTAAACCTTTGAAATGGAGCCAAAAAAGGGCACTATAGAAACACAGCGAATTCCTAGAAAAAGGAGAGGAATAGTGCAGTGGAGATTTCTTTTGTGTGTGACTGTGACCTTTTCAAAAATAATAATAATACTAATTAAAAAAAAAAAAAAAAAAAAAGTATCTGGATTAAGAGGCCTACAGGATAAATGGAAAGTCTGAAAGTGGCGTGGTTCAAAGTGCAAGAAGTCCTTTTTCTCCCCCCTCTAATCACCATTCAAACATAACTGTTTCTGGCCTCATACAGATATAGCTTGCAAATGTAGTTCATGTAAACATGCTCCATAAGTATTTGTGAGACATTAACCTTTTTTCTTTGAAACTGTGTCTTGCTATTTGCTTGGGTTTTGGTTTGGGCCAGTTCTACTGTCTGAGTCAAATCCATGTGAATTTCTGTGGTTTGATTTGGACCTTGGACTGAAAAATGTGGTTATGTGGTATAGTCTACAGTTTGTGGAGCATAATTATTTCCTTGTACAAATGGCTTTTCTGCCACTCTGCATGCTAAACAAGCTAAGACATATGTGGTCTTGAAAAATTATTGATCAACTCCACAGATAAAGGTTGAGGCCATGATAATGTTTGCTCTCTGTAGTTTCACCATCAGTTTTCAATGACATTTTAAGATGGGTGCATGGGAAGACTGGCACTCTATCAAATGGAGCACTCACTAGTGCATTGTGTGGTTTTGGTTGTCTTTTTGATTATCAGAGGAGAGCCCGTGCTTGTTTTTCACCTTAACATAATGGGAATTTCTTTGTAATGTGAGGGTAAAAGCAAGGGTGCTGCAGAGATATACTAGAGTGCTTCTGGAGCTCCTGCATGTTAATGACTTGAAAGTGGTGAGTGTTATTTAATGTTTATAGCTTCATCCTAAGAGCAGAAGCTGTTTATCTTTTTAGTTCTGCCAGCCGCTTCTCCCCTTCTCTCTTGTTCTCTGTGCTTTAGTTATTCCTAGTCTAAGGCAGAAATGTATCCCGTGTTACCAAATAAGGGTTATAAAGTTTTTTATGGAGCACCTAACACAAATGGTACATAAACCATGAAAAATTATGGAGTGAATTGAGAAAACAGCTAGTTAATTGTATTGTTAATTGTCATGCCTTTAGAAGACTTGTATCAAAACAGTATGACAAGTATGTGATGAAACTATGCTTATGCTATTGAAATTAAATGCTGCTTAGAAATAGCTCATGCTTCTATCTGTATTCCAAGAGAATAAATTTTAATTGTCCCTTGAGAAAGTGTAGGCTCTGGAAGCAAGAGCCAAAAATGAAGTTATGAAGTTTTTTTGTCATGTGTGTAGTAGGTACTTATTTCAGTTTAATAGATCAGTGTAAAAGAAGGTAAACACACATTTTTGGTGTTGTTTTTATCTGCTTTGTATGGAAAGGTGTGTGAATATATATATGTAAGAACTTGTTTGTAGTATGTTATGTACAATAATGTACAATACACATGTTCTGAAGTAGAAATGACAACTGGTTATGTAATTGTTTAATAGACTAGAAATAAGATTTGTACGTTTGGGATTTTAGCATGGGATTCTATTTGCATGTTTTATTCCAAATGTGTTTTGCCCATGAATTAACTGAACATGAAGAGGGTCTTGAGAAGCCTAGAAAGATCTGTCCCCCCCTCTCTGGGGGCTATATTAGACCTCTGAGTCATGAAGTCTTTGCATAGTAGGTGTCTGGTTACAAACCTTTTATGGGCCCTACTCAGCTGGGATATCAGCATCTGCATTATAGCTCCCATCTATTCTTAGGTGATATCCCAGCACGACTGAACAGGCAAGGCAGAACGAAAATTGCTGTCGTTATATAAAACTCTGTCCTCTTCTTACTGTGTTTTTTCACCCCATCACTCTGTCTACCCCATCCTTCTGTTCTGCAGTGTCTTGGTGCCTTGTGAAGGAGGTACAGGATGGCTTACAACGTGACTCTGAATGGACCTGGACCATGGGGCTTCCGACTGCAGGGGGGCAAGGACTTCAACATGCCCTTGACAATCTCCAGAGTAAGTGAACAAAAAGCCTCATTGGGCATGTTTAGGTTGGGCAGTAAACTAATTGTATGTACGCTCTGACCTGGCCAAGTAAAATAGAGGATCTTTGCAGCTAGGTCTGAACAAAGAATCAGAGAATATGATGTAGACTCCAAATACACAAATTCACAGCACAGCCTGGCATTGATGATGTCTCAGACATTTCTTGTTTTTATATTTTTAAGAATGATAATGCTGTATCCTTTTAAATGAGCCTCCAGTTCTATTTGGTATGGTGTTGTCTCTTTTTCTACTGACAGGGGCCTCACTGGCGCTGTCTTTTTTGGGGGAAGAGAGTAGAACAACTATGAATGGGAATACAAAATAGTATTTCTAGAAAATAATTATGTAACTGCTTGTCAATATGTAAAGTCTAGGTCTGTTCAAACTGGACAAAGATAACGATATATGTCCATCTCTTCGAGGGGGTGCAATAATTGGATGAAAATTAGGCACGTCAAGCAGAAGATAGTGCTTAAAATGCAGACTTAAATTATGCAGAAGCGTTCCATTTGTAGCTGATAACGAGCATGTGACTTAATAATTAATTACTTCATGTATCTGTTGATCATAGATTAGTCCATTTATTTTCTAGCCATCTCTTCCTCTCACCCCCACCCCAAGAAATAGGTTTCTTAAAAGTTTTTTTTTTGTTGTTTGTTTGTTTGTTTTAACATTGGGTCACTAAAGAAATTCATAAGCATTCCCTTTACTGCTCTCTAACCAAGCTAGATAGTTCTATGTAACTTCTGGTTTGAGAGATATCTGCTTTATGCTGCTTCCTACAGCTTCCTCCTTTTTTGTCAGTCTCAAATCTATTCCAGAATGTTCAGATCATTTAGAGATGTCTTTGTTCCTCCGCAGACCACCTGCAGAAGGCTTATTTTGCAGAGCAATGACAAGGGAGGTTACTTACATAACAGTGTTTAAAAGGAATACCAGAATGATTTAATGAGATAAACAAATAGAATGCAAACAAATGGTCTGCTCCACTGGGGGGGGAGCCACCTACACTTCTTTGAAAAGTTTTTTTTCATAATGAAACAACTAGTCTGTTAAGTTGTAGGTACCAAATTGAGTTCCCTGCAGCAGTCGTGATTCAGAGTCATCTATGAGCTTCTGCAACCTTAACTATCCTATTTCATATTTAAACTGTAAAGCTCTGTCTTATTTGATCTCCCTAACTCTAATACACAATATTCCTTTCTCCATAGAGACATATTTACCTTAACACTAAGTCCTATAATGAGATGAACATTTCATAAACACTTTTGCAAAAGCAGTCTTTGTTCTTCACTAATTGCAAAGGAAACTATTCTGTCTGTGTTGTAATGCCAAAAAGGGGGGGGGGGGGGGGCGCGCAAAACAAAGCCTACAAAAATAAAATTACTTCATACACTTGTATTAATTTCACTAAGAGTTTGCGTATTTGGTGAATAGTTTTGGTATTTCTTTATTGTAGCCCAATTAAGTACGGAGAGGTGCCAACATACTTCTGTAGGCATTTTCATGACATTTTGCAGCCTGCACTGTAAGGTGTTGATTTTTTGTATTAGTAATTCAATCACAGAGTCTGCCATTCAACATCTGGGGCTATGGCACTTAAACTTGCAGAAATGAAAAGACAGTTCTTTCAAAGCGAGCCCATTGTCACAGGTTATGATCTCATAAGGTACGCTCAGTGTGCCCAAAGGCGATGTGATTCTACTGGGGCCTTTGAGAATCATGTGATGAGCAGGAGTGGAACTGCAATGGTTAGATTCTCAGAGGTGGGGAGGAATTACCTTTTCACACAGCTGGATGAATTTCTAGCAATAGAAGTGTCAGAAAGCAATGTTAAATGTTTTGAAATCTTCCTCAGTGAGGCCCAGTTCTTAGCTGAGAGCATTGCTTTTGGCTCAGATTGGGTTTTGTTGCCTGCCTTAGGGAAAAAGCAGGCATGCAGGAATGAACATACCTTCTTTTAGGGAGGGCTGGAGTAGGAGCGAGTTGTGATATTTTTAATTGGAACACAGTGTTACACATGGCTTTTGCCAAAGGAAAAATAGACCTTATAAGGACATTATCATCTTTTACATGAGTATATCTTCAAATAGATCAGATATTCCCATTATCAGCGATTTACAGTCATAAGTGAGGGGAGCTTTGTACTCAATCACAATTGTCGTCTAATGGGGAAAAAAGCAACTGTATTTAAATTTCCAAGGTATTCATGAGGAGAGAGGAGTCAAAAACAAGTGGAGAAGTGTTAAGGTCGCTCTGCAGTTTTCACACTCCCTTAACAATGGGATTAGAAAATAATCTGGGAAGACTTTAAAGATATTTTTCTAGTCCCCACCCCACAAGCCATCCTACCCTCTAGAACAAATTCTTTCATGAGATGTAATGGGCAGGTACCAGAGGTAGGAGAATAGTACCGGCTGACTCTTAGTGAAGCTGAGCATCTGTCACTCCTACTGAAGTAAATGGGAGCTGCAGGTTGTTGGCACCGCTAAGAGCTGACACAGGTGGCCTGGTCATATGTGCAAATCTGGTCTTCCAATATTAACGTGGGCAGCAAAGCAGTTTATTTTCTCCTACTGCTGGCATGAACTGTCTGAAGCGAGCAGAATTAATTAATTTTATAGACCTAATCCTGCCTAAGAAGGCTTTTAAGTATAGTAACATTCACTCTGTGATTATCCAGTCAGTTTTTTGTTTTCTAATAGAGACTTTTATTTTAATGTGCCTGGGTTCCAAATGGAAAGTCAGAACCTGATGCCAAAGGAGACAATGTTTAAACAAAATGTAAGAGAACTATTTTGGCTTTATTCTATTAAGTAAAGAAGTAGTGGAAATCTGGTCATGATGTAAGTGCAATGAGGAGAAATGGGAAACACAAATAGGAAAAGATGCCTTATGAAAAAGATGCTTTTACTAGCACCTTTTCCTGATTACATCCTGTCTTTCCTCCATTCCCTAGAATACATATGTCATCCTCTCACTGTGACTGCTTTTCCTTCAAGGAACTATGTGATAATATTTATTCTGTATTCCCATTTGCTTTATTACATAGCAGGTATCAGTGCCTTACAACAGGCACTGATGGGCAAAGGGATTCCTTCTTGGCTTTTTTCTTCTATGCTTGAAGGCAGGGAAACCTCAGGGGCAAGCACTATGCATTCTGCCGCTGTCATTTGGATAGTCAGGTGGTGAACATATATTGTAATCACAAGAGTGAGCTGTACCTGCATTGATTGAACTAAGGACATTTAACACTGAGTCCACGTCACATGTTAAGCACCCATGTCTGGTGAATCTAATCACTGAGCAGTTATTGTTTTAGAGCCAGAACTCCAACGTGGGAGTTTTTGTTTCATCTCCAAATGTGAAGTCCTTCACAATCCTAAAAGCTACAGATTAGTATTTAGAATTGTTGATATTCTATAAAACTAACAGGTAAGTCTTGTCTTCTAAAAACCTTCACTTTTAAGTACTGATGAATAGAGATGTTTCCCCCTTTTTCACCCCCAAACTCAATGACTTTGAATCAACTTCTGAGAGTAGGACTAAGCCATTGGACTTTAATCTAAAGACTGACTTATGGCTCGATAAACTGTGGTAACTTCTTAGCACGTGTGGTTTCACATTCTTCCTGTCTTCTACAGTTTAACTTCAAATAGTTCCTCGTGACAGGGAAATGAAGTGCTTCCAGCATAGCTTTGAAGAACACTCCAAAACTTTCTTATCTGTTTGTAACACAATACCTGTTTTGTGGGCATCAATATTTTTTTGAGATGATCTGTAACTTTTAGATCACTTGCTGAACAATCCAGTCATCCCTTGCAAAGTCATAGAATTCTGACTTTTATTATGCGTAGTCATTTGTTGGACGTACAGGTGTGTTGGTAACATGAGAGAACACTAGTTACTTGATGCTCTCCAACTATTGCAATCCAATTCTGGTGTGTTTAGAGCCACAGTTATCAGAAATGATTGCATTTCTGTGAGCCTTAACTCTAAAGTAACTACTAAAACCCCTGGTTTGGTACTGTTTATCTGAGGTATCACAGTAGTCAGCGTTCACGCTGTGAGTGACAGTACAGTATAGAGGGCAGTTGTTTGATACGGTTGCATCTCTCATCAAGCATGAGTGGCAAATCTGTATTGTACTAGGAGGGAAGGAGCTAATGCTGTAGCTGTATTCTATTTCTCTGGCCCAATAAATTCTATGGATTCAGGGGCCTGGGGATCGGAACATTCCTGGGTACTGGGGTCTCAGTTCAAGGCTCTGCTCTGAATAAAGCAGAGCAGAGATTTAAAGCTGGCTGTTCCAGTTCTCTGAGAGGTAGGGTGGTAGATATCCTGAGGTAGACAACTTTCCTTATCCTGACTGCAAATACCATGTGAGGTCTGAGGAGTAATCACAGTGGATGTTTCATGTAAGCTGCTAGCTAACTTATGAGAAGGTTTGTTTTTTAACCAACACCTGATTTTTTGGATAGGACACAAAGCAGTTTCATCATAAGATCTACTCTTTTCCCCTCTGGTTAAGCAATCATGACATAAGTAAGAATATTTTGTTATCTTCCTTTCAGAAAACATTCTGAAAAATCCACGTGGCTTATTGTTCCATCCTTAAACTCAGGATTTCCAGTGGAAGAGTCTTTATTGAAATCTTGGCATCATAATGCAATGTGATTTGAATGTGTATTATATTCACCAAATAGCTTTCAGGAAGGTTATGGAACTAACTGCAGCTCTTTGTCTAATGATTTTTCCTTTAAAGCAAAGATGTGCATGGAACTGAAAGGCAGCCTCTCTTACCTGTTTTTGTGTGATTAAAGTAATCACTGAGTACTAAGATTATTGCTTAAGGCCAGGAGTATATAAACAGTATTATGTACTGCATGCAGTATCTCTGCAGACATCATGCATAGCTCTATTTAAGGTTCTGTTTCTCAATTCTGTCTGTTCTGAATTTCAGGGGAAACATTTAGCCCTGTTAGAATGTAGGCCAGATTAATACGAATAATGGTCTGTAATAGCTGAAGTACTAGCTTAAAGGATGTTACATAATAAAACCTGCTGCTCTCGTTGTTCTGACATAGTATATAACCAGTGGGTTTGAAGCCCTTTCTTTCTGACCTGCCAAATGCAGCTGTTCTCTTTGTGTTGTGATTGTATCTGAATCACCAGTGCTGGTGTGGCATTATCTGTAGGAGAGTTCAGTGTATGAAAAAACTAGACTGAATAGAATCTGTGCAATTACTAACTCGGTTATAAATACAGTCAGTATTTCTTGATGGAGAGGAAATAGATAAATGAATTCCATAGTGACTTTTCAGTTTTTTCCTGTAAGAGAGGGAAACATAACCTTTCCCTTGAATAGGAAGTAGAATGTTAAGTGTGTTAAGAAACTTGGGCCCAAGAATGGTGAGAAACTGAGCAGCTCAAGAGTGGGGATAAGCATAGTTATTGCCTCTTTATGAAGGAGGAGGGGGTTTCTTAACCTAAGGAACCTAACAAGTCCACAATTCAAATGAGTTTTGTTGCTTTTTATCTTGTTTTAACATTTAAGTGTTCCCTGGCAACTGGGTATTCTGGTGTGACAAATTCCTCTGCCTTTGGCTTAAAGTTAATTTAGTTGCAAATATAGTTGATGTAGTATTTCAAGAAATTGTCAAATTCACTTAATTATTAATGAACATAATTTTGCAGATCCTTTAGAACCAGTAAACGCAACAGGAGGTAACCATTAAATTATGTATTTAAAGCTGCTGAACACTTTTTTCAGGTGATACTTTTTATTAGTGTCAGATATTTGAACTCAGCAAATGGCAGTTTTCTGTAACACAGCAGATAGCCCTGTCATTAGCTCCATTCTGAATGCATTATTGCCAAGTGTTCTCCAGCCAGTGTGACACAGAGTGAAATTTGTTCTGCCAATATGTTATCATTAATTTTCTATACTAGCAATAGCGGTTCTCATCTGGTCACTCTTGTTATCTAATTAGTAGTGTAAAGAGTACCTTATTTTTTAAAAATCCAGTTTTTATATAACTATAAAAAGCACCCAGTACCCTTTGAAGTACTAAAGCAGTGTGTTAAAAGGAAAGGTCTTCATTATAATCTAGCATTGATTGTATCCTCAGCTTGCTCCAGCCCACTTTTTCATGTGGGTGACTTACTTTGTGTATAACTAGAAGTTTCTATACATAAGTGCCTCAGATGGCACCATTTTATAAAGTAACATTAAATAGTGTCCAATGTGATATGAGATACTACTGTTCTTTGTTCACTGGGTTTTGTTGCAGAAGGAACTGGCTGTTCAGTGTGCTGGTAAGTTATTAATCCCCATTGAAAGATCATGAGGAAGAGAGAAGGAGAGAAACCTTTGCAGAGTGTGATAAAAATCAATACTTGTCAGTCTTATGGAAATAATTAATTTTAAACTGTGTCTGACAATGTCAGCTATGCATGCTTTAAAATGAATATGCTAATTGAAAAGAATGGTTTATACTGCATGTGAAAGGGCTGTTTCTGCTAGTACTACTGTAATTAAAGTCTTTTTAAAACAGTTACATGAGAGTGAAATTTCAGAATAGGCTTCTTGTTAAAATTGTCAAATTTCTTAAATCGTAACTTCATAAAGGTATGATATAATATTTAATTAAATAGGAGTTCATAAAGAATTGAATTCTTGCCAGTACAGAGTGAGGACAAGATGTCAACAAATGTGCTGTTCAGTCACAGTGTGTTGACCCATGATTTTACATAATATGGTAGATTAAAAAACAAACAAGTATCATCCGTCAAAATGTGCTGTATAGATGATGAGGGAAGAATTATGAATGTTAATTAGGCCCTTAACTTACAATAGTAGCTCAGTGAAATAAAAGCTTGATCAAATGAATTGCCAGCCTGAGGATGGCCCTGAAGCTTAGTCCAGCTCTCCTGTTAGGTGTCCTTTGGGAACAGTCCTAAATACTTTCCTTTCCAGGTCTATGAAAAGTATAATTTTCCCCCAAATGTGAAGCTGTTTCTATATTCTTCTGAGAGACTCTGGGGAACAAGAGCAACCAGCTGTTAATTGTAGGGGGAAGAAATAACGTATTTTTTCCAGTCACTTTGACTGTAAGCACTCTCTTTCTGGATGTAGGCAACCTGAAAATAATTAGTTTCCAGCTTACAAATGTCTCCAGATGACATCTTGAACATGTTTACTACAAGGTGACTCTTCTTTTTGTTCGCAGCCATTTTTCCAGAAAGTCAGTGAGTTCTTGCTCTTCTTGTAGGAAGATGTAATGGGTCAAATGTCTTCAAGGCATGCAAATCCCTTGGATAGGGTAGAGTTACTTTCTGCACCTCCCATGTGCGTAGCTGGAGTTGTGATTACGCCACAGGTGTCTAGTGCTAGGACTCTGAATAAATAGGTTTTAACCTTTCCCCAAAATCCTTCTAAATACACTTGATTTGTAGCAATGGCAGCTGAGGATTAGGAGGAACTCAGCCTTTCAAATGCTGGCACCATACCTCCTCTTTTCCCTTGCTTAGAGTCCAAATTCCAGCTGCTGGGCTATTTTGGGTCCCTCACTTGCTGCTCTTGGTTAGCCATACTTGTTGCTAAAGGCATAAACCCTTATTCTCACTAAAGGTAACTAGTTCAAGGACACACTCTTTAAACAATTCATGGCTCTTCAATTTAAAGCCAGTCAGTATTAGTAGCAATTCGTCTTTGTGGCATGAAAAAAACAAACAAACAACAACAACAACAAAAAAACACAAGTGTAAGGCATCGTAGTACTTACTATACCTGGTTAGGGTGGCATGCATGCTTTTCAGAAGCCTCTGTGGGACTCTCATTCTATATTTAAAGCATCCTGTAACTTAGGAAGCTATTTTTATTTGGAACGAATGCTACATTTACCTCAAGCTTCTGGAATGGGACATGGTATCCAAAATTCCAAAAATACTACATGTAACCCCAGATTCTGGTACATAGTGCCAAATCAGAATGCTCTGGTATTAGGGTGAATTTGGGCTGCCTTTTCTTGATCCTGGGGGTCACTGGAACTGTCCTGCTCTATTTGAGAATGTCAGCATTCTCTCCTTACCTAGTCATAGCTAATTCAAAAATGGCCAAGGGCAGTTGGTACTATGGCAGGTGTTTAAAAAAGAAATAGCCAAAACAACTCTTTTATCAGAGTTGGCTAAGATTACCTACTCTAGGAAATAAATGGATAGTCTTCCTGATGATTTTTTTGGTCAGGAGTTGCAAAGTACAAATACCATTCTCCCCTACTGTCAAAATTACTTTCCTGTCTAGAAGATTCTTGTCTCACTTGTTTATTTAAATGATCTAACAAATTATTTAAGAACAAGTCCTTTTGCCAGCTCTATGGGATGGGGCAAACAAGACTTCACTATTACGTGTTTGCTTTCTTGATGACAAAAAGTGGTCAGAAGTCTGTAAGTGTTGCTGTTTTCTTGAGCAACAACAAACCAAACCCATCTGAACAGCAATCTTTTCTCAGAAGCCTCAGAAAGACTGCAAAGACAAGTATCGATACTGCTGTGGACTACGGTCCTGTGGGAGAGCCCTAATGTTGCCTCTTGGCACTCATCCTTGCTCCATGTGGGATGGTACTGTGCTGTCTCCTTCTTCTATATGCCTAGAAGGGTGCAGTGGGCTGCTCCCTCTGCCTGCCTTTCCTTGCTCTGCCCCACACATTCTCCGTCATTGGGGTCTGCCATCCTTTCTTTGCTTCCAGCTTTCAGTGATGTTTAAATTTAGTGCACTCTGAGCGAAGGAGCAAGGAAATGAAGACTGCATTTGGAACATGAAAATCACAGATCCTTGCACAAGGTGTTATAATTTCCCATAGAAAACTGAAGGGGAAGGTGGAAAGAATATTCTGGTAGAAACAATACAGGAAGAAGTTAGTTATAAAGGGTAGCTTATGGAGGCTAACAAGTGTTGTGTGTGTAGCTGTGGCGTTTCCTGTTTCTCTGATTACATGCGTTGCTGTGTTAAATAGTCTGTTACCCTGCGTTGGGGAACCCAAGCTGTAGCTAATGCCACTATCATTTCTGTGTTTAGAGGGAAGTATATTTCCATGGAGAATTTTTGGAAGACCCTTACCTCCTATTAAATCCACACATCCTATGAACAACAATCTAATGTTTTTGTCCTGCTCGTCAGCAATTCCCTTCTTTTGCTACATTTCTGCAGAGCTTCACTTCTTGACCCTACAAAACACAGCTTTAGATTGCTATCTACAATCTTTTCTCTGAAGAAAATTTGCTGAATGTGGATAGTAGGACACGTTTCTTTTCCTGAAAAATACTAATGGGTGGTCATTGTGAACATTTCCACCTTTTCTTAGTGGTAAAACACAGTGAAGTTTCCCAATATGGGAACGTGCTTCTTTTTTCTAAACCTGTGTTGTGTCTTCTGAGGCTAACATAATCTACTTGACTGTGTTTCTAGAAATCTTTCTTTAGGAGACCTAAAGAATATGCAAGCAAGCAAAATAGAGTTTTTTTTTTTTTAAAAAAAAAAAAAAATCTGCCCTGGAGAGTAACAGCAAGCTTTTGTGGAAAATGTGCCCTGTGAAGATGCACATCTGTGTCCCAAATGTCAATGGAAAGACCCCAATGACTCACATAAAAAAGGTCTGGATCTTCAACACATAAAGATCTAGCATATTTCTTCTTTTATACAGTATGATATTATACTTCAAGCTTTGTAAATCAGACATAAATAAGGGGGGGTGGGGGCAGGGGACGACAGAATAAACTTTTCGTAAACTCCAGAGAATTTGAATTAATTCAGTTTTAATTTTGGTTTCATATAGACCTAATTCTAATCCCTTTCCTAGTAAAAATGGGATGAAGTCTCAGGACTGATACTTTATGTGAACAGGGTTATTGTCTGGAAGAGTAAGGAGCAATGAGCCATAAGTTTTTCCCGATGTGTATGTGACTTGTCAGAGAGCTTATCCAAGCTTGTGGGAACATTCTGGGGGGAAAATTCATCACTTCCACAATATTGAATACATATTTGCAGAATGATTGACAAGATGAGGAGGTGGTATATCATTTCTTCCTGCATCAAGGGACTGTCAGCGAATGAAACCAAAACTAGAACTTAGCTGCTTTATTTATCCCTTGAACAGGTGCAGTACAAGCAGCTGCAATAAGATCTTTCATACACTCCACCCACAATTCCCTGGAGTTCATGTGTCCTAAAGACAACCTGGAAAGGAGGCAGGACACTCTGGTACAGTATTATATTTTATAAGTACAGTGCAAGATGCTGATCCTTCCCATGGGGAAGTTCTGGAACTCAGAACTGGATCTGCGTTTCATGCTGTGATATGTCTCTTCCTCTTGCCACAATGAGTATTTAGCTCAATTATTAATTTGTCCTGTAACTTTTTTATTTTAATTAAACTCCATGTCAGCCAGGACACAGGACAAAGGAGTAGTTGTAAAATAATTTACCACTTAAAATAATTTTCCTCATATTAACTGGACTTTCAGATAACTATTTCTGAGGAAAGCTTTGCTAAGAGGACTTGTAAATAACATTACCCTTTTGGACAAAATTTAGTCTTGATCCTCCTCCACTGGTTTTGGAACAAAAGATATTGGATAACAACATTAAATGTGTCTCCAATGTTAGAAGGCCAAGGAAGAGCTCATGTCAGGTAGTTGATTGGTAAGAATCCTTGTTCAATGTGTAGAAAAACAGGTTAGGAAAAATCTTTATTTTTTTGGCATTTAATTCTAAAACATTTACAGTGAATGTGCTGGCTTGAAGGTCAGCAGTCCTTAGTTTTAATCTTCTCCTAAAGTACCTGTTCTTGGCTGCTGTCCAAGAATAATGGCTGGTCCATATATCGTCCCTGGTATGACAGTGTCTTAGTGCCTATTAATACTGTAAAAAGAGGTAGTATAGGAAGAACTCTTTAAAAGATTATATTTTTCCACTGCAGTTCATCTATTTTTATAATAAAGAAATATGGATCAAGGATTATCAAGGAAAAAAAAAAACTAAATTCCCAAAACATCTCTGAAAAAAAGAGGAGCACGCATGCCATATTCTGTTCATATCTGCCCACTGATGCTATGGTTACGTTAATGTGATACTCAGTAAAAAATAGTTTACTCGGTGTGTCATAAACTAAAACCATTTTTCTGCCTAAATTCTGACTCGCCATCCAAGAGCTGGTGGTGACCACCTTGAAGTAAAGTTGAAACATCAAATAATTTCCTGATATTTATTTGAATATTTTCATGTGTTTTAGTGATTCCATAATATTAAACACTCCACATCCATGTTCTGTTTTAATAAAAAGAGATCAAATAATAGCATGTTTGTTTACAAAGATATCACATCATGAGAATAGATGATGAAGGTGATTTTCAATGTCCTTGGTGTATTTTTAGTTGAGTTTAGTTCTGTATTTTTTGCTGGTACACAATAAATATTCTCCCAATGTCTTCTCCTGAATGTATACTGCATATAATTTGTGTATTTGTCTTTGGATAGAAGTGGCCTATAGAAAAATCTCTCATGCTTTATTCTTAAATGTCTGTGTTGAACAGATCCCCATGATTTATATATATACACACACATACCCTTCCCTCTATCATTTGTCACACCATCACTTATATTTTGTCCAGTTTATTTTGCTGTACTACCAGAATAAGTAAAAATCTAGGCTGTGCTGATGGTGTCTTTTTACTTTGTCCAGTTTAATTCATTTAGCATTCAAAGACACCTGAGACTTGGATTTGTCTCCTAGCTCTAGTGCTTTGTTTCTTTTTCTAGTCTTTTTGTCTGCTTTGCCTAGTAAGACAATAGTTCTGATGGCCATTGGATGAATTTACAAAGCCTGTCCAACAGGCTCTGAACTTGTCGGAGTGGGGCACTGCTGTGACACCACAAGCAAAGAGCCATTGGTTCGGTTGTGTCTCTTGATACTATTTCTCTAGTGATTTGCCTCGCTTTGTATTGCAAATAGGTTGCACTATTAAAATTCTCAATTAGTTAACAGGGAGAGGGCCACAACATCACCTTGAAGGAGAGCTGTCTGTAAGTTGTTCTTAAAAATTGATAATATGATACTTAATCACTGTTTAGCCTTGAAATACGCGTTTCACTTCCTGTGAGCCCTGACATTGTCTTGACATTGTCTTTTTCCTTTCTGTTCTTACCTCTGATATTTCCATTTTTATTTTTATGGCTAGTTTTCATTGCAGAGACTAGTGAGAGAGAGACTAGGACAGGTCTGTGGTTTTGGATTAAAATGTGTCAGTTTTGTGATACGAGCACACAGTGTTAAGGATGACATGGTAACCTTTTGGCTAGCTTCCCTCCAACCCACTCCCATCCATAAGCATGGTTATGTCACGTAAGTGCAAACCTAAGTAAGAAGTAACTGTAAGGCTGGACGAAGATTGGAAGTGTAAACTTATTCCAAGGTAGTGGGGTTATAAGCAAGATGTGTGTGTACTAACAGATACCTAGAAAACATGGAAATTACTTTGGTGGTTTGTGCTTTGCACATCTTTCACCTTCAAAGCATCCTGTACTATCCTGCTAGGTGTGGGACGGTATACTGATGTTTAAGTTTGGATTGAGTGGTCTCAAGAGAAATGAGAGGGTCAGGTCTGAAAAAGGAGAGAAGGCTTTAAGCCTATATACTGGCATAGGGCCATAAGGAAGAAAGTTCAAGTTTTACCTGGCACCTGCCCTTCTATAAGAAAGCCTCATATTCTAATAAACACAAGACTCATCTATTTTAATTTGAACAAGGAATTTAGACGCTTGGAGAACAAAGAGTCCTGTTTCCACTTCAGTTCTTGCTCACAATTTTTATGCTGGGGCTTAGGACAAAGATTTGGTGTTGATCTGTATATTATTTTATACTGGTTCTTGGGTTGGTAGTGAGAAGAACAGTTCTCCATATAGTCTAATAAGTGATATTTCACTTTGAATGTTTTGAATGGAAAAAAAAAACACTTCTGAGAAGTGTGAGAAATGATTGGACCCTTAGAGAACCAAAGCTATTCAAGTCATAAATAAGTAGAGTGTAGAATATAATTAAAGAATCCATTTGGTTTCGCATATTTTGGAATGGTACTGTTTGTGCCCAGTTCCAAATGTCAGATCTCTTTTTTCTTACTTTGATAAAAGTATGGAAGTATGGACTAAGTGAGATGCTATTGTTGGCAAGCTTTTGATGGACACTCCTGGAATTTCATTGCAGGAGCCATGACTTCTGTTTTATCTGAAATCTCACAGGCTCTCGATGACAGACAAACTCTGTTTTTAGCATTGCACTGAAGGTCAGGCAAATGACTGGTTTCCAAACAGAGTAACTGAAGATACTGGAACAGATTTATTCCTGGTATAATTCCACTAGTTCTATGAAGTTACAGGGGAAATATATTTGTAAAGACCTTTCAGAGCTGAAGGACAATACTGCTGTTCTCAATCACTTGTGTAAAAAGGAGGTTGGGGAAAAAATACCATTTAATGTAAAAATAAAGTTATTTCTGCAAGAGAAATGCTACATTCCTTAATATAAGAATAATATATATATTTTTAATCTGGTTTAAGCCAACATCACTCCATCAAGGATACTGAGCACCATGGAATATGCTTTTTTTTTTTTTTTTTTTTTTTCTAATATCTGAAAATCTAGCTTGAAAAGTTTTAATCTAAGAGCTAGGCTAGAGGTTTTCTGTCTCTCTATATATTTATCTTAAGGTTAATCTAGGAAATACGTACACTACATAGGCTGCTTTCCTTGTGGCATTTGGGATGTTTCCATTATTTTTCACACATCTTTAATTTTAGCTACAGTTTTGGCATACCTCACGTCTATAAGATGGCTATCAAGCAGACTAGTTAGATACGTCATTTCATTTTTGCAAGTTATCCTCGACCTAATTCATAGATAAGGCAATAAATTGATTTTGCAGGTGGGCCAAGAAAGGTCAGTAATAATTTGTGAAAATGAAAACTGATGGTTTTACCATTGCTCAGGTGTTAGGAATGGAATCATCAACATCTTTGCAGAGTGCCATTACAAAGACCAAAACTGTTAGAAGCTAGAAAGAAATTTTTATAAAGCTTTGTTGCACAGATCACAGTAATATTGGAAGTTTCCAAATCATCATGAAAAGTGGAGGAGCATATGCATGTTTGTAATTGTAGGAAGTGTATGTGTCAGCAGGGAGGTATAGCTATGGCTAACAAGGAGGTGATCTCCCTCCCCTACTTTGTTAGAGGGAATTGGTCAGTCTAGGTTATGGACACACAAGGTTGTAGATGCAGAGAGATCTTTTCATTGGTAAAAGATGTCATGTTTTATGCCACTTTTTAACTGAATGACTAGGAGTATCATTGATTACCAGTGTCCCATGATGCTGGGAGTTGGTGCAAAAATTAAAGATGAATTTTTTATCAAGACATCATAATCAAAAATGTGAAATGCTGATGTTTTTACATTTTGTATAATAAACGTACATTTAATTTTTGCAACTCTATGGCAGAAATGTATCCCTTAAAGCTCCAACAGTGTTTTAATACTTGGGTCTTATTTCAGCAAGCTTTTGCATTAGAAGACAAAATGTTTCTTTACCAGATATCCTAGTAGTCATAAAGTACAAACAGCTCTTACCATAATGAGGCAAGATTTCTTAAAATTAGCTTAGCTTTGACTCTAATGCTGTACCCCAAAGGCTCTGCTTTTCCGAACCATTCATGACATATGCTTTTTAAAACCGTAAAACAATTCTGCACTCACTGTATACCCTGTGTTCTAAAGTCAAAGCAAATCTATGTTCTACTAGTGGCACCTGCTGTGGCACATACTTCAGCTACTTCAGGGTAGTACTGAGCATACCACCATGCTGAAAGTCCTGTCAACATAGCTGTGATAAAGCCCCTTTGGAAAATGTATAGCTTTACCCTGAAATCATTTATCATAACTCATAAGGGAGAATTAATTAGCATTTAGACCTTGTAATATTTTGGATTGCTGCCCTTCATGAAATAGGGGCATGTATAAGTGCAGGCCTCACACAGAATGGGAATGCTTTAATTTTTAACAAGGCAAAACAAGTTCTGATACAAAGAAACTGAATTTTTTAAAGCAACTAAGTAGTTCGATGTATTAATGAATGCTGTTACACTGAATGTTCCTAAGTCAAGTCTCAGAAATGCGAGGTTGTATTTGTAAGAACAGAAAATACTATTGTAGGTTAGATAGCAAGCTTGCAACAAATGGATTAGTATTTTTTCCTTTACTAATGTCAGAACAGTTCAAATGACCATCTGCTATGGAAATAACTGTGTTATAGATTGACAAATACTTTGTCTATAGCTATGTAAAATCTCACAGACCCCTCAATTTCTTTGGACTTATTATATTTTATGATTGGATTTGAGTGTGTGCACTTTCTGTATGTGGATGATGTTTCCCAGTTGAATTGTTATATCTGTTACATAAAGCTATAAATGAAAACAAAAACTGAATAAAAATGAAAAGATCTGATTGTTTCATGTTTCATAGGTTTGACCTGACAAGGAGTTGCTAATTGGAGCTGCAAATTAATGTAGTTGGATCCTGTTGATGGACTATTCTCCTGTCTTTCTGCCACTAACATGGACATTTTTCTGCATTCTGCCAACACAGGGATCTTCAAACATTAGTTTCTGTGTTTTAAGCTTACATGTCATTTATTCAAAAGATTGCAAAAACTGTATACTTAGTGTTCAGCTCAAATACTGGAGGAGATGTAGACTGTCACAAAGTGAAAGGTGTGCTTTCTTGCAGGAGGGCCAGTTAGGTGTGTGCCCAGCCTGCTCTCTTGTGGAGTTTGCAGTGGCTCCAGCTGTACTCTCTAGAGAGGGTTTCTCTAATGTAAAGGTAAGATGGACTTTCAAGCTCTTACTGTTGATAAGAGCAGGAAGGGTACTCTTCAAGACAGAAGCAAAGTAGAGGACAGAAAAGGGACACAAGCACCAGGCTGTCCACCATCCTTAGTTTTATTTCCATATTTATAAAACCAGTAAACATTATCCTAAAAAAATAAAGGTACAGAAGAGCTTCTAGAATCCTATTATAAATTAAAGGTATGTTTTCCGAATGTTATTTGAGAAGAAATTGTTGATATTTTGCCTGAGGTGAAGATGTAAATGGCTTTACCATCTCGAGGCACCTATGCAGTCCCTTGTAGCGCTACAGAGCTGTTAACAGAGAAACTGAAATGCTTGCATGTGCACTCAAGAGAATAACTTTGGGCTAAGTAATAGCAAATTGGGACCATATTTTTGCAGTGCTTTTGCTCTGCTTGTAATGGGATTTTACTTTCTTGCTGCCTGTCAACATGAGAGACAGAAGTTGTCTGGTCTTCCAAACAAACAGGCTGTGGTCACAGGAGGAGCATGCATGAATTAATTTCCTGTGTGAGACTCCTTGACTCACTAACTTCCACACCAGCTTGATTCACACCTCACTTGGGGAAGGTACTTGTAGTCATGCTGTTTCAAAAGCTGTTTATCTTTGAACAGTGCTGTTCTTTTCCCTTACTTCTGTAGAAGGATTTAACCACTTTTGATATTTGGACTTTCAGTTCTCCATTCTTTTGTGTTTGTTTGTTTGTTTTCTGTTGAGGGCTGATTATCAGTGTACCTACTAATGCAAGCACAAGACTTTCTAATTACACACTGATATAGTATAAACAGCACACTGCCTTCTTATCAGTCTTTACATAAGATGGGCATGACTTTGTGTCATATCTGAGTTGCAGCCAGCAAAAGCCCAGCTTGTCAGCCTAGTGCTTTTTCTCTGAACTATCACATTGCACATTCTTACAGGGTCATGCATGATAAAAAAAGGATAAGGGGCCTCCCAAAAGATATGACCAATACCTTATTGTCTGCAGAGCTTTTAGCTCTGCACTCATTGCACATCTCTTCAGAGGGCTGCAGCAGATGCTGAAGCTACTGCCTGGACTGCAGGGAGGAGGAGAACAGAGCTTGAAATCCGTGCTTTCATGTCAGTTCTGTTTGTCTGTGGTATTCTCACAGAGCAGGAGAGTTAGACAAGGATGATAATGTTTTGAAGTGGAGAGTGAAGACAGTTTTGCTCTTTCCTGATGCATCCAGAATCTTAAAAAAAAAAAAAAAAAAAAAAAAAAAAGTCTTATGTCTTGGTTTCTCCTTTTTTTTTTCTTTTTGTATTTTGTTAAGAATTCCTTTTAATACTCAGGTGATGACTTTATACTAGTCTTCTATATCCTTTGCCCAAAATAGTGCTTGATGCCTTATTTTCCACTTTCAAACACATTTATTGCTTGTTTATAATACTTGTATTACCCTAAGGAACAGTGCCAGGAATGGTTTGGGCCCCATTACACTGGGCACTGTGCATATGTGGAAGAGAGCAGTCAATGCCTCACTGTTTAAAAACAGAATTTCCTCATGTTTCTGGTGTCTTACCAGCAGACTAATAGGTTAATCTAAGTTTGCATTTGCATCATCTTTGTGTGACTGATGCATGTAGCTTTAATATCAGCTATCACTTCAATTTAATATTTCCCTCTGCAACCCTGGGAGTCTTTCCAAATTGATAAGAAAATGTTGCTGGTAAAATACTATTGCTAGTAGTGACTCAGGACTAAAGACCTGGTAATACTGTCTTTTTCAAGCTCTGACTTGGGATAGCTGTTGAAAGAATAGCATCAATATGAAACATGAATCGTTGCTTTCTAGATGTAGAATAAAAGAGGCTTGTGTCAGTACGTGGGATGGGAATTATCTTAATTTGCACATATCCTGGACTGACCCAAAAGACTCGTTGGTATTATCTGGAATTGTGTAGGAGATGCACTGGAAGTGGAAGCGTCAGGTAGAGGCCAAAATTCTTTCAGTCTTGGAAATGATACAAAAAGGCAGAGGGAAAGGCCAGTCAGAAGAAAATGCCTGTCACCAGCTGAGAACACCAGATGGACATAATCTGTGGTGCTATTTTAAAAATGTCTAGTAAAAGTTTGGGAGGATCTTCAGACTTCATTAGGCAGTTCTATGTAAAATGCATGTGTTGGTCCCGTATCATATGTGTATGTAATTTTACAGTCTCTTGAAGAGCTTTATAATTCTATAAATAGAAGACCTATCCTTGGCTAAAGAGAGATTACAAATACAGCTCTGTTTGGTACTTCTGTGTGCCACAGAAATCTCCCCAGCTGCCCAATTACCAGCCAAGCAATCTTAATTTTCATTTATTTCCACTTCTTGGTATCTGAAGTAAAAGCCTCCTGTTGTTAAATAGGTGCATATTCACTCTGAGAAATATTTTCTGCTGCCGTTGCAGTTGGCATGTTCTTGATGTGGAGCACATCAAAGCTCCGTTGCTGACAGCTATTAAATATTTTCTCTGCAAACATGATTCACGAGAGTGAGCAATCTTAGTAAGTGTGATGCAGCCAGGGAAAGAAGGATATTCGAAAAAGGGGGGGAAAAAAAAAGTGAAAAATAAAGACTAGGAGGGGTGGGAGCCAGTCATTCACTAAGTAATTTCCTGATTAAAGAGGGGTTAGAGAAACTTGGCTAAGATCAAACTGACTACATATTAAAACTCCAAAATGCCTACAGATTGTTTGTGCATGGGTGTACAGCTCTGAAAAACATTACTGTAAATATAACTCTGCCTAGGACAGAATTTTCATAATACCATCAGTTATAATTCTGGCAGGATCTGAGATTTGCATGTTGATATTGGGGAATGCATCAATCTTTTGTCTTCTTTAGAGACATTTTTGCTTTATACAGTCCAAACCAGCACTTTAATTTAGCCACTCAGAGGCTTGTTTTCTGACAAAACAGGATGATGAAGCTTGTTGTTCTGCAGTTTAGCTAAGTCTTCGTTTGAGATCAAAGTGGAGGGTTAGCTTGTTTTTCCACATGTTCCTTTCATTCCTTATTTGTATCAGACAAGTAACATTTCTATTAGCAGCAGGAATCCCTATTAAAGTAACTCCTATTTCGTCATCTACACAATTCGTTGTTCAGCAATTAATTTAGTGCTAGATGAAGAAAAAAAGACAAACTGGGCACAGAGAGGCAGCCCACTTCAAACTTTCTGAAATCTTCTTGATCAAACAAACTTCCCTGCTGCCTCCTCCAAGCCAGTTGCTTTTGACATGCTCCACTGCAGAAGTTAGTATCTTGCTTGGCCAAAGAAAATATTGTTAAGCCAAATTTTTAACTTGAATGCATTCCTTCCATGGACTTAAATAGATGTCCTGTGAACATCTATTCCAACACAAAATATGCAAACAGATTATCATAATTAGTGTATTTGCCCTGGAGCAGGAGAGGAAAATTCCTAATTTGGGCATGCTGAATTTGAAACTGACTGTGGCTAGGTATGTAGCTCACTACAACCTCTGACTCCAACACTTCTGAAAAAAATGTCTGCAGTTTCCAAGGAAGGAATGAAAGATAAAAAATACAGTTTTGGAATGGAAGTGAAGCACCTTGCAGAACAATTCACATGTGTAAGTTACACAGCTTCGTTATCCATACTGGGCCATGCTCTGATTCAAGCATAAATGACTATTGTAAACTAAAAAACATGTTCACATTCACCTAGATAAAGCTTAGCTAAATATACCAAGGAGGATAAGGATGATTTTCACATAAAACTCACACATCTAAACTTTGTTACTTAAGAATGTTTATTAGATAAATGCCTAATCCATTTTCAAACATCTGCCCTAGCTTCAGTACTGCTGAGCATGCTATGGAACTTGTCATTACTGTTACTTTTCTTCCAAGTACAATTAGTTACGGGAGAGAAGTAGGAATGAAGGAGGTCTGAGAGTTGAAGTAGACATAGAGGGCATGCTTCAAGGCTCTACCTGGAGCACTCTTCTAAAATCTGAGTGCATTGGAAGAATGATCCTGCCTTAACTTGGTGTTGCTTACGCCATTAAATAGTGAACACCAAATGTAGCTGAGGTGTAACAGGAGAGAAGCAAAATATCCAAAAAGGATTGAGCGAAACATTGCTCCAGACTAGCTTGTCCACAAGAGAGTGGTTCTCTGGGCTCCTAAAAGACTGGTAGATGAATGTTGAAAAATAGGTAAGACCCCTGCTATTACTGCTGGCAAGGGATCCAAATTTCTTCGTTGTCAGAGCAATAACTAATTTTTCTTGGAAAAGTCAAAGTTTGTGCTTTTCCAATTGTTGAAGCAGATATATTTTTCTAACAAGGTTGGGAATATGCTGCTGAATGGGATAGTAAAGTAAAAATGCTGTACCATTTTAGAGAACACTAGAGGGACTGGGAGTTTGAGTATTAAAAACAAACAAACAAAAGAAAACCCTGCAAATTAAAAACTCAGTCACTTATCCAAAGCTAAGTGAGGCTGCTTGAACTATGCACTCTACTGAATTAGGAATCATGAGATCACAGATTCCTTCCTTTATCTGGGATGGAAATTCCCCAAGAATATCTTTCTTTGTAGTGCTTGGGAATTTTTGAGTCATGTTTCAACCTGAAACTTGGGCATAAAAATAGAAGACATAGTGATGAAGGTGAGTGGCATTGTTTGGATCTTCGAACATAGGGCAGTTTAAATGAAGAGCCACTCACCATAGGCAAAGTGATATTAACTAGCTGAGGCCATTCGTTTCTTAAAGCTCTTCCTAAATTATCTGCCTCTGCATCAGCTTATGGCTTTTCAAATTTATGGGACATCCTTATTAGAACTTTATTTCAGTACACCGTTCTTGATGTTACAAGTTCTTACTTTACCTGTAGTTTCAGTTGTACCTTTCAGGATATGTTGGCTTATAAACAATATTGATGTTAGTTTAATGTAGACTTCCTGTACCTTTGCAGAACATATTATTTCTGTCTTCTGCATACTGTTCTGTAAAAGATATTTTCTTCAGATTCTCCCTATGAAATGGTGCAGGTAGGGAAGGGGGCTGATGAAGAAGTACTTGCTGGGGAAAAAAGGCTATCAGTCCGGGTTATCTTTGTGTGTAGTGTATCCAGCTGATCTAACTTCTTTCTGACAAGACAAGAAACAAGCTTGTGAGACCTATATTGTACAGGATCCATGCTGTCAGGATTTACTTGGCCTCCTGTTTCATCACAAGCTTGATTGCGAGGAGGGAAGAGCAGAAGGCAAGCAGGTGAACTTACGGTCACTGAATATACCCTTTTTGAATTAGTGTTTGAACAGAAATCAATGTTTTTTTCTCAGTAATTGATACTATTTTTCCATCTTATTCCTTTATCTTTTTTATTTTGAGTCTGAAATAGCCTTTAGCTACAGACAGTACCAGTATGTTAAAACATCTCATTTCTATTATTTCATTTTGTCCGTAAACAGAAAGCCATTCTAAAGTCACATAAAAATTGGTTATTGTAGAGTACATGTTCATGGGAAAAAAAAAAAAAAAAAAAAAGACCAAAAACACATTTTGAAAACTGTTGAGCTTAATACTGCTGCATGCCCTGAAGTCCCTGTGTGATGTGTGGGAAGGTACTTAGCTACATTTATGCAACAGAGGATTACAAATCTGACGGATGTAAAATTCACCTAGAGGGAAGGCTTTTGCCTTGAGAAAGCCATATATGTCACTGGCTGGTACTTTGTCAAATAAGATCTGCTTTTTCATTATTCTCTTCAAGCTTTAGGTGGAAAATTTTTGCAGATTGCAACCACTGTAATGGGTTAAAACACCCCAAACCAGGGTCAGCATCATCATTCAGTAAAAGTCAAAGCCTTTCACAAAAGTCAAAGCCACTCACAAGTTTTGCCTTTCAGAGATTATATTGAGATTATATGTAAACATTGAGATTATATCCATGTGTTCAGATCAATTCCCTTTAAACAAATGTGGTTCTAAGGGAATTGGCATCTCTGATACAAAAGCTTGAACAAAGCTTAAGCTGTTGAATTTTAACAGGTAAAAGAAACATCCTGTCTTTAGAACTTTGCTTGCTTCCTGAAATATCCAGCAAAATGCTGGAAAATCCAAGGAATCTGCAGGGATACCTGGCAAGATGTCATATTGTCCACCAAACATGGCACAGCATATTACAAAAGAACTCTGCATTGCACTTCCTCAGGGGACCTTGGCTCCTTCCCCTCCCTTTCCCTTCCCTTTCCCTTCCCTTTCCTTTTTTTATTCACTTGAATTTACGGATATTTTCATGCTGGCATTTTGAAGCTTGTGCTTTTGTTTTTTCTCTCACAAAGCATGGATGAATGCCACAGGAGCAAAACACTTTTTCTTGGAGATAAGAAGAGTGATAGATAACTGATGTTGTATAGTAGATAGATAATGTTGGGCCATCCAACTGAAACAGATTCACACTGGGAAATACGGCCTCTAAAACCTTAGAGACAAAATAGTGACATGCTATTGGGTGTAGTTCCTGCAAATTTAGTTCTGATTCAACATCCCTGTCACTGTGGACATGTGCTACATTTCATCTTCTCTTATACATATGCCTTTCTATGTGTGCAATGCTACTGTAGCATCTGCAGGCAAAGCATGAAGGTGAATGCTACATATTTCTCATTTAGAGACAGGACTGCTATTTGCTGTGTCAAACTGGCAGCTAGTGTTTTGTTGATCAGTGGAAAAATTATTCCTCTGGCAGCCAGAAACAAAAAGAACTCAATAAACATGCACATCTAAAGAAGAGTTAAGTCTAAGCCTGCATCAAAGCATCCTAACTTACAAACACCCAGGAGCAGAAGAGTCACTTATAGATCAGACATATCTGTGCCCCATCCTCAGGCCATGCTCAAAGTCAAAGCTATTATTCTGAGCTGCTTAATGTCAGAATGGCTGCAGGCCTCCAAATGCCAAACTAAAACAGTATTGTCTCAAACGCACTTTCAGAGAGGCCTTACTGTTGCTGAATGGATCAAAACCCTGTCAGATCATAAAGCATTGTGGTCTTAGTTATATACTATTAAATGCCTTAAGAGGAACAAACTTAAAGAAAATCTTACCATAGTGGCCAGTAGTAAAAGACATAAAACCCTCAGTTTATTGCTAATGCTTGTAGTGGGAGATGAGACAAATTGTATAAGGAAGTCAAAAACCAGAATAAATTTCAAGAAGCTGGGAGCTGTGACAATCTGAAAGGCTATATTGATAGGTAAGATTTGTCTAGTAAAACCTTATCAATTTCTTACCTTATCAATTGCCTTAAAATGAATTCAAAGTGAATAACAAAGAGGTAAGGAAGTGAGAAACTTTGAAGAAATTTGGCAATTGTAATCCTTTAAGCGCTTACAAGCTCCGTATAATTTTGCTTCAGGGAGTTGTCCTGTGGAAGCTGACAGAAAGACTCACATGTACTGGGCTGCAGGAACGTGAAGCATCAATACCTCAGCTATTTTCTCAAATTTTATTTGCATTAAGGACATTAAACTCTGATACCAAAGAAGAACTTGCTCACTTGTTCTTTAAAACAATCAAAGTCTGTTGTATGACTCAACTCTGCCTCCATTTCATTTCTGCAAGATACATACTACATGCTATCATGGCACAGTACATGAGGCTGAGTAGACTAAATAGATGTAACAGCTATTTTTCAGTGAAGAAAAAGAAAAGAGATTATTAACAGTAATGTTATATAAGATTTAGAGAGCTGAATAGTCTTCTGGCTATGCCAACACATCATTCTCAAAAGCCCCATCCATGTTTGATAATCCCATCTGTAGATTATCCTTTATTTTAAACAAGGATAAGGTGGAGAGGGGACAGAGGAGGCAATGATTGGAACTCCTCCTAACCAGGGACAGGAGCATTTGCATTCATTCAAAATATTCCTCAAAGCCTTTTCTCCCTAAATATTGCCCATGTGCTTTCTTCCATTTCCCAGCTGAAAATCTTTTATTTTTGGCTTATTTTCATCACCTGGGTCTATTTAGCTTGGCAAGAAGAGCTGCTTCTCAGTCATTTCCTTTGAAAAGCCTATATATTGTGGATGAACAGTGGCCTTGTGGAAGCATTAAGAAGAATATAAATATTTGTTGGTTATGGTGGCAGCATGCCACTGTGGTTTGGCATGCCTAAGGCTGAGAGGTAAGCTGCACAGCTCAAGTGCCAATAGCAATTTTGCTGTTTCAGTACAGATCTCAGCACAGTGTCCTGTACTATAAGCCTTTGACTGGCTGTCCCACAAAATCTCCATGCTGCTGTGGCATTGTGGCTCCTGGTACACAAGAGAGGTAGATTAAAGCTATTTCGGGTGTTCTCACATGTATTGTAATCTTTCTTCCTAACTACAGATGAAGCACAGGCTGAGAGGCCACTTCAGAATGCCTCTGCAGCTTGCCAGCTCAGCTCTGGTTAGTATAAATGGAAACTCTTCAAGGTGTCAGTGGCATATCAGATCCCCTGAGCATTTATTTAAGGAGGGGTTTGTTTCCCTATTAAAACCCAAGCAAAATATTTATTTTTATTAAGAAGTCTTGTAGTAAATTGAAAAACAGCCAGACATTGTCTTTGGGAAAATGGTAGCTGCTTTTTACAGTTTACTTTCTCTAAGAGTGGTTAATGATATGTACAAGGACTTTTATTTGCAGTATTCTGCAGCCCCTGCCTTTACAGTTAATCAGAGTTGCTTGGTTCTACCATCCAGGTCTGGAAGGTATAAAAGCCATCATCAAAGATAGTGGGATGCTTGCTGTATGAGGAAGACTATCTAGGCTGTTTCTTTCTTTGTTCCTGTTTCATGTCTTCTGGCAATGTGCAGGGTGAAATGGTGAATTTCTGTCGGATGAATTACCCCAGTGAGTTTTACTCCTTTTCTTTGCTGTCATTTCTTGTCCTCCAGAGTTATCTAAAAAAAACGATGAATTTCCCTTAGGAGTTGTTACACATTTATTATGGAGACAGGGATGCAAAGGGAAGCATTTAGGAAACAATAATATAAATTTCCCCAATTAACTTTTTCATGATGTAAATAGAGGAACTGATGTCTCCAGTCCAGAGGTAAGTAGTTGGTTCATGTGGGCATTCATCAGTTCAGTGTTAAGTGCTCCACAGAGGGAATCCATTGTCTCCTTTCAGGGGGTCGTGCCCCTCTGTAAAACAAGGAAGTCTTCCTGCCACTCCCAGACACTGTGAGCCTCAGTGCTTAGAAAGCCTAAGAAGGTTTGATGGAAGCTTCTATATAAAAATCTAGTGGCAAAAAGTTAAGAGGGAGATTAAATGCTGCTTTCTCCACAGGGTAATAGATTTTCCTTTCTAATGATCCTTAGCATCTGTCCATTCCTTTTCCTGTAGTAGTATGTGCTACAGCCTCTGGTAACTGATAGCTTATGTCCCATCTCAGAATTTTAGCTTTTCTGACTAGAGAAAGGAATATTTCCTTTCAATATTTTCTTCTGTCCTAGACATCCTGAGGAGAAGAGGGTCTTCATTCCCAATGCATAGCATAATTCTAGTGCTACTGAGATACTGTTCTTAAATGAGAGAAGTTTAACTTGTTGTTTTGGGGGCTTGGGTCAGGAAGAGGGCAGGCATAGCTCAAGTCCTAGGAAAAGAAGATGCCCTGGCTAATGCTGCAAGCTGCTGTATTAGCACCTTCTCACTTGCGTAGGCCTCTGTATGTATTTTTGTCTGCCTGTAAATTAGGAATTCCTTGGGGGCAGGGAAGCTGTGTCCATCCATCTGTTTATACAAGCATTCTCATTAGTATTTTAACACTCGGCCACTCAAATGCTGCCTGATCCCCGTCTCTCTCCCTTTGGAGTGGAGCTGAGGGGGCTTGCACGAGAACACATGCTGCTCTCAAGGTGGTGCAGCAGCTGCACTTTGTACGCTGCCTCCCAGGACTCCTGCTAAGTAGCACTTACTCTGAACCCGGTGCAGACTTATTTTTTAGGGCACAGCTGTCACTGTTGTGCTATATATTCACCCAGTATACAGCTCTCCTCACAAAAGAGTGTAGTAAGAATTCTCAGTGGTGCATTCGAAGCAACATGTGATACTTCCAGCCAGCCCACTTGCTTTAAGCTGGGGATATTAGAAGTCAGATGTCTTGTCTTGTAGGAAATTTTTGAGAGCTAAAAATCCACATCTCTGAAGCAGCAAGTGTTTCTGTGCTCTTTTGAGAGAGGTGAAATGTGCTTTGCTTTTCAAGACGAAGTCAGTGCTTGGGGTGCTAAGGAAATGCCACTAAAACTAGATCTTACTGTCAGCAGTATTCTGGCTTGTTTTTCTTGTTTTGTTTTCTTTTAAATCAATTGACAGATATTATAGCTACACCATGAATCTCTGGCAAACGTCTCGCTGTAGCCCTAAACAAAGTCACTCGCAACACCTAGCATCCGAAGGCTATGCTGTAATCTAGAGCAAGTGAGTTAAGACTATTACAAAGGTTTTCTGAAATAGATTTAGTCTAGATTTAGTGATGTTTTAACATAAAAGCATTAGTGGACAAAATGAAACTATATTTTATATGGACAGTACTATATTTCTATATTCAGTATTGCTTTTGTAATTTTGTATTAAAAGAGAAGCTGGGCTACAAGCAAACTAGAATTGACTTTGTGACAATTGGGTCTTGATTTTCAGTCTAATTTTGAGGTTGAATTAACATTCACACTTTATTTTTTAAATATTTTAAAACTTTTAAAATAGAAAATAATTTCTAAAATTTTCACAAAGACAGATCTCTGTCTGTGATTATTGAGTAAGTAAATAGTAGATCAGAGCTGAATTTTCAAAGTAAGGAGCATGCCAACAGATAAACACTTTGCATTCCATTCCTTTCTGCTGGATCTTTAAAAATGGGAACAAGATAGTCTTGAAAGTGCCTTGACACTTCAGATTTGCCTCTCCTGTATCTCCATATGTACACTGGTATTTTCTCCCCAGCAATTGCTGACTTTCTCAATGTCCATTGTAACTGCACACTCCAGATTCACTTGAAAGTTTCTCAGATAGGCCTGTTAGCTTCTATCTAAAATATATCTATTTCTTGATTTTGATTGGGATACTTTATACAAATTAGAATTCTGGATTTTAACAGTGCCTCCTATGTAAAGCTGTAGGGAATCAAGTAACCTACATAGCATATTTATTAGCCAGTGAGAAGATTGGGGGAAGAAGTAATCCTTTCCTGATGCCTATTACAATTTTGAATTATGGATAGAATAAATGGGATCCATCTTTAAAACTTGCAAGTCTTACATAGTACTGTTTATGCAGCTATAATAATCTGAATTTTAGAGGGAAAGTGACACTAATGCTGCACTGGCTCTTGAAATGGGAATTGGAACAGTGGAGCGGTATGAATGAATCCAGTACTGAATTTGTTACTGTTGTTATATGTAGCTGAAGAGATGACTATAAATCCCCTTCATTTCATTTGCTTGCTGGTAAGCCGTGATCATGACCATTTCCTTATTTTTCACAATTTTTCTGTAGCTCTTAGCCTCAGATAGGCCAATGCAATGGCTATAGTTAAAAATCCAAAGTTGCCCAGGAATACATGCTTTATAGGTTTTTCTGATAAATACATGTTTCATTTTGATAGTGTTTTCTAAAAGTGTTAGGTAGAAAATATTCCACTAAAGTGAAACCAAGTCACTAGTATGACCATCTCCTGGCTCTTCATTAGACTCTAATTCTGTGTCAGTTGTAGTTACCCACTGTATCTTTATTTTTAGATATAACATCTAAATTTTGGGCTGGAAGAAGCAGAAATCAGAGAAACTGAGAGAGAAGTCAATATATTTCACCCTGTCACACAAGAATTTTGGCTTACAATCAGACACATCTCACTTTTATGCTCAATGTACAGAAGGCACAAGAGAATTGTTGACTGCAGTCTTTATTGTAGCATTTTAGATTATCATTGTGTTGTTCTTTGGTGGTGGTGGTGTTTTGTTGTTTTTTTTTAGTGTCTTTTTTATTATTTTTTTAAAGTGAGGAATATAAGGAAGTGGGTACCTAAAAAATAAAAGACTACAGCTTACGTCTGTACCCTCTAAATACTGAGTGCATAGAGCAGAGGACGAATCTAATGTGCTCACTAAAAAGTGGCTGAAGGTATGTGAAGGCTCTTCTCTTTTAGTTGGAGTTCCCTAATGGAGCAAAGTTGCATAGATGGCTGTATTCAATCAATGTCATACAGCTGCAGGCTGAGGGGGCTATGTAAAATGGAGGTCAGGATACTGTCCTCTTGAAGAAGATGCATTCTACAAGGCATCTGGAGCTAACACAGTGTGATGCCATACTGAGCAACCAGAATTTCTAAACTGTTGTCACAATGGTTGGGTTTGTAGTCAGAGCATTGTGGCTTCTTATTTCTAAATGTGCTGGTGTTTTTTTTGTTTGTTTGTTTGAGTGTCAAGTGCAACAGACTGATGAAATTATCTTGGATATGCAGTGGTACGTCTTGGTAATGGGGCTGTAAATGAATGTGGGTAAGGTTAAGAAGAATTATTTCCTATAAAGGTCACTACAAAAGAAGGAAAGCACGTCCAAGGTCCCTCACACACAACCACTTTCTGTTGGCACAGGATAATGAATTAACTAGGGAAAAATGACTTTTAGGAGGAAAAACACAACAAAATCATGCTGCAGATAGTGACTTCTTAGTTTTCCAATTCTGACTAATGTCTCTATATACTACTCCAATATAAGTAATTATAATCATCCCCTTGAGGAGGAGAAAATATGTGGTAAGAGAACCTCTACACTGGATTTAACTTCTTAACATGTAAATAATGACAAGCAGACATTGTCCTGGACCTTTTCAGAAATGTTAGTTAAGTGAGTTTGTTTAATTTCCATACAGCAATAGCTGTAGCAATAGTTGAGGGAAATCTCCCATTATAATTCTGGACAGGTTCTGCAGAAGTGCTTTGTGTGCAGGATGACTTACACTGATAAGAACCTTTCTTTTTCTTCTCTCTTTTCCCACATTAGATCACCCCTGGCAGCAAGGCAGCACAGTCACAGATGAACCAAGGGGACCTTGTGGTAGCCATCGATGGAGTCAACACTGACAGTATGACCCACTTAGAGGCTCAGAACAAGATCAAGTCCGCCAGCTATAACCTGAGCCTCACTCTTCAGAAGTAAGTTGATTTAAGTTAAAATTTCTGCTTTCCGAAGGGCTTCCTGTGAAACTCGTGACTAAGGGATATGTGCTTCGTCTTTGCCTGTTAGATTTATTTGAAGCAGGCACAGATATGGAGTAGACAGTCAAAATCTGCTGTGATTCCTTTAGAAGTTGGCGTGGATTTGTGTAGGTATCAGTATGGTCGATATGCTATGTGAGTGTTTGTGTTGAATTTAGCTCATTGAATACAGGTGTATTTCCTGTGAATTCAGGCTCTTGTTAAAAAATAAGTCCAACAGTGATGTTTCTTTTGCTCATTCCCATGTGGGCAACATGCAGTTTTGTTTGGTCATTTATGAGTGACTATTTTAGAAACAACCATCATACCACAAGTGTGCTGATTGAATGGGGGGAACCTGTCATCCCCAGAGTGCACGCTCACAGCAGGCTGAGAATTTTTATTCATGGTTTAGCACCTGTGAGATTGAAAGTCACAGAATCCCTTTGCATAACAGATCTCTTAACTTTTCCTGGTTAATATAGCTTCCTTTTTAGAAAGCTTGCTCTCAAGTCAGATAACCTTGCACAGATATTTTCTGTAATAGTTGCATGAACATTTACAGCTCCATTACAGTACGAAGCAAAGTAACTGCCATTTTTATTGCTTTGTGGAGGAGATAATTTTTACACAGGTTGGGCAAAGACTGGCATAGAAAGTGGTAATTAGAAAAATTGTAATGTGGAAATAAAGTTCCTGAGAACATATGAGAAAATCTTATATTGATATAGAGTTGAGCTAAGTAGTACCAGGAACAGGCTAACACCTAAGGGACACAGACCGTTAGCTCAGGTTTCCAGGACATAGCAGGATACTCTAAAGAAAGTTGTATGGCTAATTTCCCACATGGTTTTGTAATTTTCAAGTTTGTCTTTAAGTGAATGTCCCAGGTAATAAGTACACAAAGTGAAAAGATGCAAACCAAGTTGCAACATATTTGTTAGCTTTTGTGAGAATGCTGTGTAGATTTATATATTTCCCAGAAAAGAGCTTAAAATAGAGCTTTCCAATTTTCAGATGTTTCAGACTTTTTCAAAGAGCTTTCTTTGAGGTTGTGGTCTAGCTGTTTCAAGAAATGCAAGGAAGGTAGGGAGATGCCTGGACTGATTTCTACCACCTCATATGATGTGCAAGTGTCTCTCTAATGTGGTTAGGCAAGATTTTTAGCCAAAATAAAACAGACCAGGAACCTGATCCTAAACTTACTGAAATGGACTTTATATCAGAAGCCAGTTAAAAAATGGCCTTTTAGAATTATTGTGGCCTGGAAATACTTTAGGATGATGGGGCAATATCTTGGATGCATGTAGTTGAATCCTTATCCTATGGCCAATTCCAGCATTTTTATACTTCATTCTAATGAATGTTAATGGTAATCAGATATGAATGACATTGGAAAAAAAAAAAAAAAGATTTACGTTGTTTTGAGTTATTTGGAAGTTAAGGAAAAACCTTTCTGATATTTTTTTAGAACATCTGTTTACTTTTCTATTGGATCATTTGTGTTTTATATTGAGATAAAAATTTTCAACACATAATTTTATGAAAATTGCATTCGTGAGAGGAAAAATAGTTAACACAAAAAATATTGGATAGGTTGCAAGTGATTGTAATTTCCAACCACAGAAAGAACAGAAGGACAAAATCAAAATCTTCTGTGACCTGGTTACCAGGAAAAAGACTGGTCTGTGTGTTTATTTTTTTTGATTGTGTTGAAATAGCTTGCAGCAATGGAGCTGGAGTGGATTATACTACTACCATGGAAAACAAAAGCTAGTATCTGTACATGCTATAGAGATGGGGACACTAAATTATCTAATATGCATAGAAGTTTGGAAATGGGAATCCTTTCCATTTGAATGTCATATGTACAAATTAGGAATTGATTGCTGTGATAGGAAAATTTAAGCCCTACATTCTGATGATCCTGGAAATTAATGTGAAGTAGTCATATTGCTCTATAGAATATTTTTCAAGATCATGGAATGCCTTACCAGGCCACCTGTAGCTTGTTTCCACTGTTGCAGCACTGAAGTCACAGGGAACTCACTTGTTTAGTCTATAATGCCAAGGAGGAAGCAGTGGAACAGGAAATCTAGACGTAAGCACTCTGAGACCAAAAGCTTTTTATTTTTCTAATAGATATTGGCTCTCAAGAGTGATGGCCTTTCCTTTTATTGATCCTGACCAAGAAGGTTTCATGAGTGTTGTTTATAACCTGACAGTTCAGACACTGTTTGCTGCTACTCACTTTTATTATCACGCTTAAATTCCCCGTGGAGTTTCTTTTTCAGGGTGGGGGACTGGTTATTTTTTATTTGGTTGTCAAGAAAAACGTACATGGTGTCAGCACTTGTGCAGGACAGAACTGCAAAACATCAAATATAGCAGAGGGGAAGCAATAAGACTGCCCATCCATACTTTCCTGCCCAAACAATGAGAGTCTGCACTTCTCTGAGTACACAAACAGTGTTTCTTCAAGTACTGTCAATCTGCACTGTTCAGTGTACGCTAACATAGCTCTTCAGTGAGTGCTTGCTGTGGAGTGCTGGCTGGCGCTTGATTCTCCATGTTTGTCATGTAGATATGCCATTATGGATTCAGGAAGCTGTGGGTCAAGTGTTTTCTGACCACTTCCTTCCCTAAACTCACTGTTAAATTTACCTTTCATCACCTCATCCTTGCTATGGTTTCACATGAACCTCCACAAAATGTGAATGGAGGTCTTGCCAACTATGCCAGTGATCAGGCAGTCAGAACTTGACTCGTTACTGGCCTTTGAGTGAAATGCTGCCTTTTCTGACTGCTTGCGTTCCATTTCTGGATACCTAGTTCTCAAACTTGCTGTGTGCTTCTCTGTGCTGCTACTGGGAAGTTAAAGGATGCAGAGAGGCATGCTGTGGTAAGGAGTTGAAGTATTTGGACTATTTCTAGAGGAAGAGAGACCAGGCCAGCTCTGCTTCCTTCAGTTTAGAAAAGAAAATAATGTATATGGCAAGTGAATTCTCTTACTCTGTAGGAGAGCGAGCAGCAGTGAGGGGAGAAGGAAAGCAAGTTCTTACACAGTAGAGCTCAATGAGGTACAATAATATTCAGACAAACAATAATGTTGGTATTCTGAAGCATTAGATACTTATACAGCTGCAGTGAATTCATTCTTCCATGGCAGGGGCTTTGGAAGGAGATGATCTCTAAGGTCCCTTCCAACCCAGACTGTTGTGTGATTCATTAGATACCCATATTACTCAGGATGTACTGAATGAGATGGTGCTAGCTCTGCAGGACAGTGCTGTGGAAGGCTATGATCATAGTCTGTGCTGAACTCTGGTGGAAAAAGAGATTGCTTTTAATCCTTTTGTGCCTTACTGGAGTTTAGTTCTCAGTCATTTTTCAGTATCAGTTTCTAATCAGTTACTTGAGCTACACAGCTGCCCTGAGGCATTTTAGTTCTGGGCCAGTCAAAGTTCATCTTTAACTAGATGTCTGTCCACAGAGACTAGGCCATCTGCTTATTGTCCTCCAGAATTCATTTCACAGGTGAAAAATGAGATGCATGCAAAATCTATTTTTATTTGCTACAAATAGGTTTCTTTTTTAAATTCACAGTAAATGCAATGCATGAGTGCAGTATTATTTGTCAACACATTTCACTGGAGCATCCACAACATTCATTTGATCTGAACTCAAGGAATCTGATCAGCCTCCTTGGAAAAGATTCACCAAATGTACTGACTTAGTTTTGGAAAGTGCTGTAACATGAGTGTCTCATTCTGCTGGCACAAGCATTCTTGTGACACTCTAAGACGCCTGCTTTGGCGTCACCATGTGCTGCTGCAGAGGAGCAGGGAAGGTGCAGGCCTTCTGTGCCTGGCGGGCATTGACACAGCCTCCCCCTCCAAGGGCATGCCAATGATGGAGCACCATTTACTTCCAGACAGCCACAACTGACTGCCTTTTGCTGGAAAATCAGGAGCTAAATAATCTTTTTTTTTCTAGCAAAAGGGAAAGAATCAGAGGCAAAGCTATGAGAGATTTATGGTAAATATTTAATAGCTTTCCTTTTCTTGCGCAGCACCAAAAGATGGCTGATTCTGCAGTATTTATTTCAGGCCTACTATAAATAAAGCCTGTGGTGACAGCAAACTGCAAGCAAAGGAAATTCAGTGGTTATTGTAAACTGCTTTCTTTTGTCTGAAGCTGTAAATAGTAAACAATTCTGTGCATGTTTTATGTCTGCTGATGGGCACATTTTAAAATCAGAACCAGATCTACGCTGGGTTTATGCTTGAAGAATTAGAAGAGGGTGTATATACCAGTTTAAGGGTAAACAATTTTCTGTAGGCAATTGTCATGAAAGCACAGTTTAAAATAGTGGTACTGCAATTATTCTGTAGAAACACTGCCAAAAAGGAGATTATCAATAAAACCAACCAGAAAATAAAAGTATGGCTTTGGAATTTTTTTCCTCCTTTGAATGATTTTATTGCATTAATCAGATTAGGGATGCTTCCATTCAGGCACTACGTAATAATAAAAGGAGAATCTGAGCCCATGTGACTTTTTTTTTGTTTTTCAAAGGAACGCTGATGCTAGTGATTATTTGCTAGTGCTTGTGTTCAGCATTCTGTGGGTAACTAAGTTTTTCCTTTGTTACTGTCTTTCAACTGCTATCTTAAAAACATGGAAACTGAATTCCTGGTGCCAAATGACTGCTTCTTAGATGAGACTGCAGCAACACTTTTACAGCTCAGGATTCCCACCTGGGACTCAATAGCTAGCACAGCAGCACTAAGAAGTTCAGGGAACAAGGACCCAGTCAAGACTCCAGTGGGGACTTCAGAATTACTGGATGTAGAAGCAAGTCCATTGCTACCCTGTCAGACTGGACTGAGGATATGAATGCCTGCCTCCTACCAGAACACAGTATTTAACAACTCAGTCTTAAGTGTTCAAAACACACTACTCAAATTTCAACTTGCATTTGATAACATTTCACTAGAAATGATAAGCTCTTACCATATTTTCAAGTACAAATGTGTTCATATTGCCATAGAAATATAGTCTGAAATTAGATGACACTTAAGAAAAAGGAGTATAAAAAGAGAAAAAACTAACTAAGCACTGCCCTTTAATCTGTTCCCTTCCTGAGTTCTACAGAAATTGTTTAAATATGCTATTATGATTATCAGTAGAATTTACAGGTTAAATCAATAAAATACTGGCTAAATATCAGGAAAAAGAAAGTCAAGGGAGGTGTAATGTTGGATATTCCATGTCATGTTCACTGGAGTAATTCTGATCTAGACTGGGCTGAGTACTGAGATCTGCAACCATGTGGACAGTGTGTTTTGGAGACCTGCACAAGTCAGAATAGATGAGAGTAGTTCAGTGGGAAGGAACCTTCAGAGATCATTGAGTCCACCTGCCTGACCCCATCAGGGATAACCAAAAACTAAAGCATGTTATTAGGGATATTATCCAAATGCCCCTTGAACACCAGCAGGCATGGGGCATCAATCACCTCTCCAGGAAGCCTGTGCCAGTGTTTGACCACCCTTACAGTAAATAATTTTTTTCCAATATCCAGGCTGAGACTTCCCTGGCACAGCTTGGTGCCATTCCCTGTCAGTGACTAGGGAGAAGAAATCAGCACCTCCCTCTGCTCTTCCCCTGCTCAGGAAGCTGTAGAGAGCAATGAGGTCACCTCTTGGCCTCCTCTTCTCCAGGCTGGGCAGCCCAAGGGTCTCCAGCCTCTCCTCACAGGACAGTTACTGGGTTTAGCACTTCAGTCTGTATGTAATTGCATGTTCCTGTATTCAGGAGAAGTATTACAAAATCTACTGTTGGAAAGATAATAATAGCTGAGTAGTCAGATGTTTACATGCTTTACTTAATCAAATTATGTATGAATTCAAAATTTTAATCGTGTTAGCAGAAAAAAAAGGAGAGTAACAATAATGGTGAATGTGATGTGAGACTAGTTACTTTAGTTTGCTTACACATTGAACTCTGAACCATTTACCTTCAATATCCAAGGTTTCTTCCCCAAATTTCTGATTATGCTGAGTGATGATGCTGAGCGTTGAAAAAGACATACTCTTCTAGTGGATTAAGAAAGTTAACCTATATTACTATGAGCTGACAAGTGGTACTCCCTCAGTCCTTGTTGAAATAGAGGTGAACCCCATTGACTAACCCCATTCCTCTCTGTAGTCAGGTAGGAGAGGACAGTAGGATTTGTTACTAGATGCTAGGCTGGCATTTCGACAAGGCTGTGAGTTACCATCTTTGAGTAGTAACATTTAATGCTTTAAAAATTGATGAGTAGCTTTTTCCATGGAAAATAAAATATAAATGTCAGTAACTGCAATGAATATAAATATATTCCTTACACGAGCAGCTTGAGTGGACTGCTATTTACACTCACTGCATTAAGTGTCCTTGTTAGTTTTAGAAAAGAGCCTGGAAACTGTGGATATATGCCAAGGCTTTAAAGGACAGTGAAGTTTTCATTACAGCAAGACTCCGCTTGGGGATTAGAATGGTTCTCAGCATGCACATCACTTCCTCCCTGTCCCCCAAATACCAGCTCAGAAGCGAGGGTAAAATCATCCTTTTATTTGTCTGAAAAATATTCTATGGATGAGCTAAAGATAATCTCCATGTGAATTCCTTTATGTATTACATTGCACTCACCATGGAAAGGTCATGATGAGTATCGCTGGCGCATCTCATCAGAGTCAATGGGCTTACACAACTCAATACACATGACAGTTATAATCTTTCTAACACATAGTTAGTTATTGGTTGCATTCTGCAACCATGAGGCCAATATGTTACCCGAAATGTTACGGCTGACAAAAGGTCACCGCATGTTAAGGCTGGGACCTTTTCTTATTAATGTTGATTGGCCTAAACATGGATGTGTCAAACTGTAAATTATTTGCTTCAATCTGATTGGAAAGGCTGAGACAGTGTTTTTAAGAAGTGGAATGAGGAATCATTCAATCAGGCAAAATGCTAAGGCTTTACAGGATCAATCTTGTAACGCATTATTGTGTATGTGAGGTTACTGGTTTCCTTTGGATCCTTTTTATTGTGGTGTTGCATGCCCATCAGCCACTAAAAAAGCTGCCAGGCCTCATTCTTTTTTCAACAAATCTTAATTACTGGTGAAGAAAGAGCATTTGACCCATGTATACTACATATATAATACAGATGCTGTGGCATATGTATTTTTTCAATTTGGGTTTCTTGAGAGCCTTTGTTAATTTGTCTGTTTTGCAGACAAGTAAGCAAGATGTAAATATATAGTTATCGGCACACTACAAAGTAGGACGTGCATCTCTACAGGTATCTCTGAGTAGCTTGCAAACATGTCAGTTGCTTGTGGCAACAGCTGAAGATTTTCCTGTCTTTAACAAGCTCTAAAGCTTTGCCCAGACAGTAGTTACTGAACATTATTGTGGTGGGACAATGCCAAGGGGTGTTTGGCTCCATGTTCACAACAGTTCATGTCCTCTAAACAATCGGAAAAGGTGGTGAAAAAAGTTATTTATGGAAAGCTTATTGACGTATTTTAGCTTGGAAACAGAAAGAGTGAATACATAAATGAGTTGAAATGTAGTTAAGATCTAATTATCCCAGTTCTCTCATTTTTCTTTCCATATATGCTGTATATGTCAATTAGAAATGCTCTAAAAGCCATGTGGCACATTGTAATGTCCATGTTCCAAGTAAGAGGAATTACAGGAAAACCAGCCAAGTAAATGTGCGTCAGTAACGGCTTCAGGAAATAAATTTAAATTAATTAAAATAACCCAAAGTTATTTGTGGTCAGGATGTTCAAAGTATCCAGAGTTTGGCTTTTGCTTTTAGAAAAAGTTGAGATGCAAGGGGAAAAAATAGACTTCATCTGCATAACATGAGAAGCCTATTTGGATTTGGACAACACCTGAACTCCTGTGTATCTTCAGAAGGCAGTTACTAAGCTTCTTATTATTCTTTTGTCAACTTTTTTTTAAAAAGAGAGATTCATCATCATACCTCTGAGGCTTGGCCGTGATTCCCTGATTTTGTTGCTGGTTCTTCAGGGTGATGCTCTGCAGCAACCCCAGGAGCTGCTCTGTAATCTTTAGCTGAATGACTTTCGCCCTTTAGAAAGCTGTTGAGAAGCCAAGAGTTGCAGGACTGCCCTGGAGTCTGATGGTGCTTGAATGGTGTAGTCTAACAATGAAAGGTACACTGTCTGCGTGGCAGGGGAGATGTCTATGTTTCACATCAGATACCTTTCAGCTAAAGAACTTATGGAAATATTTTTGATGTCCGAGTGTTCAGAATTCTTACCTATTATGTTTACTGGGGAGAGTGATTCACATCTCTAGACCAGGTTATGATAGGCTACACACAAGCACTGAATAAAGACAGCGCCTCTCTTGGCTTTTTATAACCCCCTGCTCTCCATTATTAGATCTTTCCATAACCCAAATGCCTTGTCCTTCTCTTCTACTAATTATTTTATTATTTGTTTGTTTACCTTAATTAGATTTTTTAGCATCTGGCAGTAATTAGAAATAATAAATACAACCACATAATCATGAATAATAAAAACTATGCTGAACTCAGGGATTTCAAGTGAGGTTATAGATGATTAAGCTCTGAACTCTCTGATTATTTTGATTCTATTTCAGTCTCTCAGTTTTGATTCTGTAAAACCCTTCTCTATAGCTTGGCAATCTAAATTCTGCCCACTGTTGCTGCTAGGGTGGAGGAATCTGAGTCAGCTAAGAGGCGATGGAGGCATTAGTAGCCAGGCACTCCACTCGGAGGGAATAGGCTCGAGGGCAGATTGTGCAGGAGTTGGACTGAAGAGATTTTGTCTAGCAGGAAGGAGGGGGAGGGTAAAAAAGATGGAGCAGGCACTATGCAGTGTGACAGGAGGAGTCAAAGAGAAAAGGGGGATAGAATTTGATTGCTTCTCCAACATTTTTAGATACATACTCCTTTTCTAAAATCACAGCTTCCTACATACTTCTCCTGTTCTCTTCCATTCCTTCCTTCCACAAAACCTCCAAGGTTCCTCTCCCTCTCCCTCCCTTTCCCACAACATTCACATCTAGCCTTTGCTCGGATCCCTTCTACAGGAGTCAGGTATTACATGCTTGCAAACAAATTGTGTTTCACAGATGTTTGAATAGCTGCTTCCCTTCAGGTTGGTCACATTTATGAATAAGGCTTTTGTTGTTGTTGTTCATGTATTGCTATGGGTATGAGCTTTAGAGCTGGAAAGCATAATTGCCAGTCCTACACTCCATCCAAGTGCAGCACAATGCAGGGAAATAATTAACAAATCAGTCATCCATCCAAATACTAATATTTGTGTTCACCATTGAAATAGAGAGAGCAAAACTGCTGATGGAAGTATTTATCAATTTTATTGCAGGCACAGATGATATCCTGATAAGGGAAAACTATGCCTCGTCCTAGCCCCACAGTGATATTTGAAGTATTGTGAAATGCTCTTTTTTTTTTTTTTTTTTTTTTTTTTTGTGATTCTCTTTGAAGTTTCTGAGCCTGTTTTACTGATGTCCCAAGCAGGGCTTAGAGAACTTAAAAACAAGACTCAGTATTCTCTTTGCAAGGCTTAGAAACAAGAAGAAGCTTCCGTGTTTGGCAATGCAATTCACTGTTTGGCTGAAGATAGACATGTCAAATTGATGACCATGAAGAAGATTTAGTCTGGCCTTTTTACTTTTCCAATTTCCATTAATATAAATACTATTGCATTAAAACAAATATATATCAGAACCCCAACTCTGTAAACTATATTCTGCATCCCACCGTGTGCTGACCCACTCCATAATTACTCAATTTAATTAAAAGTAAAGTAGGTAAAATGTTTTCTAAGTATTCCTAACCCTAATTTAGTCTAGTTTATTACCTTTCTATGGACTGGATCTTTTTTCCATTTTTCAGTGCCTGAGACATTCCAATACAATTGTTAAGATGCTCAAAGAACAAGTGCTCACGTGCAACAAAATGAAAGCAAGAGCTTACTGTAAGAAAAGAAATGCTGATTTTAGCTGTCCTGAGAATTCAAAAAGTGCAGATGAGATACTGACTGTTGTAAAATATAAAAGAAGTCATGTGCAAATGAAAAAGAGCTAGTTTCTCTTAGATCATGTCACCTCTCTGCAAATATGGCACTGTGCTCCCCTGAGGAAGGGTTAAAGTGTTCCTGCTTTACAGAACTCTCTCGAAGCCCTTCTTAGGCAGGCAGCTCTTAATACAGTTGACTCGTAATGAACCTTTGCTGCAAGTGCAAAAATATCAGGATTGGAGTCAAGTGCTCTTCAATTAAAGATATAGTTGCGTAGGTGGGAACGAGTAGAAATTTTGACAGTTTTATCAGCAATGATATCAAAATGGAACAGCTTTGCAAAACTAGATCCATCTTGCTTTTGAATTTTGTTAAGGAAGAGGACCAGTACTGCGGGAGAAGGAATTCAGAAAAATGCCAGAATGATTCATTTGTTCATCTTTTAAGGCTGGGGGGGTTTATATTGAAACGAGCTTTTTATTTCCATTTTTAACTTTGAAAATATAGAACAGAATGCATTAAAGTCGAAGTCAATTTAATTGCTTTGACTGGAAAAAACTCTTTTTATTGAACATTTCAACGTCAGATCTGTAACTATCACAACCATTTGTGAAATTTGGACTTTCATCCTCCTCACAGCCCTACTAAGCAAGTGCATTCCCTGAGTGTTTGGAATAAAATAATTTTGCAATCAGTGGATTAAAATGTAAACCTAGGTTTGCTTTTGTACAGCAGCACCTTCATGACCTGGAAAGCAAAAATGTAAGTTAGAAGTGTTGCTGCAGTATTACATTCATCTAGCAAAAGGGGGAAGAAAAAAATGTCCTGAATTTGCAGATGTTTCTCTCAGGAATAATAGCTCTTATGTAAACGGTCACTTTATAAGTTCATACGTTTTTCATTACACAAATTGACTTCACCTCTTCTGCCCTTTTCTCTGGTGAAAACCTGTGCCTACATCCAGCAAGCCTCATCATTCTGTTTTTAAATATCACAACTACAAACACCCAGGGCAAAGAGAAGTGGGAACCTCCTTGATTTCAAGTAAAACTTGAAATCTCCAAGTCAGAGTGAAATGTAAATCCTAGGCGGATAGCACTGTGAATGACAGAGGTACATTATCAGTAATATTTGAAAGATATGCAACTTCTTAACATCTTCTGTGGTCAGGTAATGACTGAGAAAAATAGACAATAAACAACGGAAGTGCTGGAGTAGTTTGGTAAATAAATCCCTTTGCTGCAATACAAATATTTTCCGGTTAGGCATCAAACATGCAGTACGTGTTTGCTATACCACTCTAAGTGACAAATTTTTTTAAAATTGCTGAGCAACTTTAGCACTGAAATTCATAATCGCTGGACAAAGCAAAAAGGACACTTAGTGTCTGCTCTGCCCAGCTCTGGTTTTGATTATGCCCAGGTCCCACTCAGTAACTTCACAGAAATAAATACCTGGGTTTACTGAGAAATGACAGCAATGAAAGGAGGATCAGAATCTTCCCCCTAAATCTTTGCCTATCCATAAATCGTTGCTGTCAGTTTTCAGCAACTCTTTGTTCTGGGCAGCAGCTGATAGATATACATATATATTTTCCATTCTCTGATTTGGCTATCTTTCATGGTAAGTGTGCATGTCACATAAATATGATTTATTTTTTCTCTTTTTAAGCTAAAGTGGTTGGAGGAAGGGTGGAGCGCTCACTCCTGAAGGAAAATTAGTTAGTAACGCACCTGAGGAAAGTTTGTTCTTGGCAGTTAGTGGTTAGCTTTTGTTCTTGGAACTTGAAGGTGTATATTTCTCATATAATTAATTTTTTAGGAAGTATATTATGATACAGTCCAACTGTGAATACTGTGAATATCAACATTAGAGCCTTTTCTAGCCTCTTGTTTCAGGAATACAGTATGCCAGTGAATTTCATAGGTTAATTGCCTATTGTTTACCAAAATACCAGTTTTTATTGTCTCCTCAGATTGTTCATTTTCAAATTAGGATATTGTCTTTGACTTCAACTCTCAAAACTAGCATCATTTCCATCTCTTCTATAACAAAATTTTCCAATTTCTGTATGGATTATCATCTCATTTTTCCTAGCGTTGCTTGGCTGGTTTGTGTGTTTCTGCTGGTATGGGTATTTTAAGTATGTCAACTAAAGCCATATACACAGCTAAACATGAAGCTAGGTATTAATGTGGGAATTGCCACAATGGATAAGCCCAGCTTTTATCTAGCTCAGTTTTCTTTCTCTGATAGGTGCCACTGTTAAGTATTTCACAGGAAAGTGCAATACAGCCCTCTATAAGGAAGGAATGAACCTAGCATGGAATGTCTGCCACTGCAGATCCAAGTTATGCCATGAAAACTGAGAATCTGGATGGCTACTAATTTTTACTGAACCTAAAGCATCTTCTGCAGTTTTTTTTAAGTTTATCTGTCTAATCCATTCTGACATCCTGCTATTCTCATTGTCTCAATGTTGTCTTGTAACAATGAGTTTCACCTCAGGTTAATCAAGTACTCTAGGAAACAATGTTTGCCTTTATCAATTGTACATGTGTTGTCTTTTCAATTTCACTTAATGTCCAGGAGCACAGCTTTATTCCCCCTTTTCTATCATTCATTATTTTCTACACTCCTGTAATGTCTTCCTTTATTCATTTCCTCTCTAAAGTGAACAGTTCCAATTGTCTTAATAATCACTTCTGCCTGAGTAACAGTTTTGTGTGCTTTTAAGTATATTAATTTCATTTTTGTTCCTCTATCCTGATTTTGAAATGTAACTTTATCAATAAGAATTCCAGGCATACTGATCTGTTGATTGGCAATAGGGTAGTAGTTGTGTAATTCCAATTCCTTTGATTATTTGTATGTTTTTCATTTCATTTTCTCTTGTGATCCCATGTTTTCTGGGAGAATTTCAGAGGGTTATTCAGCGCTACACAGGTTCTCACAAAAGCTCCACAAATAGGTCTTCACTTACCTGAGCATCCCAAAGTACTTCAGTTAACGTTTGTCACTGTGCTTTATTGACTTCCTTTGTTATGTTTCAGTGAAAGGGTGAATAGTGTGCTTTGCAATCATTTTAATAAGGATTATCTCTGTTTTTTTAAAAAATGATCGTGTACATATATTTATCATACACAGGTGAAAGGTAGGCATTTGGAGTGCAGTTAACTAGCTAGTGATCTACTCCTGTTGAAACTATGTATTCTCCAGTATGAAGCTCATGTTTCTCCTTGCACAGGAGTTTAAAGTATGCTAATTGCTACATAGTTTAAAGTATTAAATAATAATCTCTTGAGGACTTGATCTTGAGATGCCTCAGAATCAAAGTTTAGTTTTTGCATTTTAAGACTCTTCTACGTCCCATTTTCCAGAGCATTGCCCAAACCTGAATTTATCTCTTGTTGTGGCTGATTGGCATCTATAAAAATTCAGTTCGGCACAAGGTAGTGGAAAATGGATGATCTTCCAAGTCAGAGGCTGCTTCTGTAACTGCTTGCTTTTCATCATTCAGAGAAAATAAATCAAACTTTATTTCTCACATCCAAGACTTTTGCAAATGAGAATGAAGTGTGATCACTAGAAAAAATCTAAGCTTTGCCTAGCTTTCACTCCAGATGAAGCAACATTTTTGCATGAAATGTAAAATTTTATCCAAAAATTAGGATTCGTGATTAATATTTTTTTTGATTCCCAGATCTAAACGCCCAGTGCCAGTTTCAACCACAGCACCCAAAATTGACTCTCCCAGAGCTGTAATTCCCCACCAGAAGGTATGTAACACATTTCTACTCATCAAGTTAACATTTTATCTACCATAGTAAAGGTAAAAAAAATGGGTAAAGGTAAACCTACTACAGAAAATAGATTTTGCCCCTCCCAGACAAGTAAACATGGAATGCACAGGTAGCAAAACTGCCTATAATGCAGTGTACTTGTGAATTTGTACTTTGCTATTTTCTGATTAGCAGAACCAAAGCATCTAGCTATCCTCTGACACAATTTGGTCTAATCAAGCAGCTGGAATCTGTTGTCTTCCTGATTTTGTTTTAATCTAGGCTACTAGAAGCTACCAAAATTTCTCAAAATATACATTTATTTTTGTTTATTCTTCGGGTAAAGCCCATTAGACTGTGCCTCAGTGTAACTAAATCCTGACTACAACTGAAAAGGCAGTGGTTTGGAAAGGGGACATATTAGGGCATTTGAAGACTTGCATATTGCATTCTTGTTGTATTATTAAATAAACATTGAAATAAAAGAGAAGATAAGTCAATTTAATGAATGACAGCAAGTGGCAGAGGAAATGGATGGCTTGGTTTCTGATGTCAAAGTTGGTTATCTTCCATAATTTAAATTTTCATATTAGAACAAATGTCATTCATTGACTGTACCTGGCAACTCATCATCTATATTTTGGAGGCACTGAGAAGTAAGGGTGCCTGAAAAATGGTGTACATCCTTAGGCTAAAGCACTGGGGAGGATGTTTGAATTGCTGATACACTTAATTAGATAAATGGAGAGGAGGTAAAATCCCCATGGCTGTAATTTTACCCATTCTGTAAGTGGCAGTTTCATCCCAACCTTGTAGCGTAACTAAGAAACACTAAAAATTAAAATACGTGGGGAACTAGGTGATCTTCAGTTTTTATCAGTTCTAATTTCCATAGATAATTTTTAATTATTTTTTTTAATTATTATTTTTTTTAATAAATGCCATGCTTTCCAAATTCAGAGCTCAGAAGGTAAACATCATCCATGTTAACTGCTGTAGACACATTCAAATTAGCAGAGAATGAACTTGGGGAGAATAATTTGATTCAATTTTATTTTGCCAAGTTTGAAATGAACCTGAATGGCTATTTATTAGTTGAGACAGAAATAATGTTATTTCACTCTGGATCTTGTAAACTTTTTGGTAAGGGAAAAAGAAATCAATAATTTATCTTCCTCAGAGTTGTTTCTGCGTATGTCGTGATTTTGTAAATACACTCTGGGAGAAAGATATTGTAAGTCACCAAAATAAATTCCTGGAAGAAAAAGGATCATTCTTTTAGTCGGACTGGTGTTCCACTGCACCAGCAAAGTAATAAGCGCAGGAAGAGGGAGAGAGTACTTATTTTCCTTAAGAACTACACAGAATGCTGTTAGGCAGCAAGTACACATCTCTCTTCAGAGTCATTCACCAGCACAGACTGACAACTATCATTTGAGACCCTCAATCACACCTGTGCAGGTATGACAGATTTGACTACTTCCATCTACCACAGGTACATAAAAGCCTGTATAAAGATGTATCAGATTTTTATTGGCTCTGTATTAGGTGCGCTTCTTCCCTGGCAAGTGTTAATTTTAAAATTACTGCCATAGACATTCAAAGCTGTTTACCACACAAAACTATTTTCTCCTGTAACTAACTACCCTATAGAAGAGTTAATTTCACACACTGTAGTTTTTAAAAAGTCCTAAAAATGCCTGTGACATAAAAGATGTAAAATAAAAGGTCACTTCACATTTTCTATTTTAATCCTTCAGAGTGATATGAGAATCAAAGGACTCGGTCCTTTTTCAAAAGTGTGTTGTCTTGCACTTGAGCATTCTGTGTCGGTACTTAGGAAAGGTTTGTAGGGGATGTTGAAGGTAGACTATTCTGAATGGGCTACAGGCAGTAGTTGCAGCTGGAATAAAGATTTACAAGAACCTGTCTGTGGGAGAAGGTAGCATCTAAGTGAAGGTATGGTGAGGAACAGGTTTTCTAACAGTGTTCAGACATTTTTTTTAGGTAGGGACTTTGGCCTAGGGGAACAGGCAGCAGTGGAGTGCTGGAGTGGGGCACCAGTAGCAGGCCAGGAGGAGTGACATTTGTGTTTTGGAGTACAGAAACTCCTGACCAGATATAAAAACAGGAATTGTGAAAGCCAGCTTTATGTCTTCTTGGGCTAAGGCATGTATCTGAGCAATAGAAAGGCGGAGGTAGATAACAGCAATTTTAACTGTTAGAAAGTAATCAAGGTATTGCTGAGTGCAGAAAGTGAAAGGCTTCTCTGAGGGTGGTTTGGAAGGGAATGAACCATGGGAAAAGAGGTCTCAAAATCCAGAATAAAAAGTCTTCAGTCATGCAAACAGCTGTATGGGGATGTTGAAATAAGGTATGTTAAGGTAAATATACTGTAAGAACAAGGTTCCTTGCTTGTCCCTTTATTTTTTCTATCAGTGGTTATCACTGTAGAAGTGAAGAATTCTTTGACACATAGGCAAGAAGCTGTCTCTTCCACATCACTGCCTGACAGTGTTTAGACTCCGATGGTTCACATGAAATGAGTTCAATTGCATTTCCAAAATAGCAAAACACTGCCTTACAAAACATTCATGATAGTACTGTCCTTGAACATGAAGGGAAGTTTTTCTTACCTCTCTCTGGGTCAAGGTTAAGGCATGGCAATGTTAGCTAAAGAATCTGCATGTGAATGTTCAGTGTCTTAGCATAAGCCATGAATTCTTTTGCACATTATTGCTGATCTGACTCTAGCTTCCACTAATTTTCAAGCGTATATTTCTTCTTTTAAAAAGATGTGAGGAAGGTTTAAGAAAATCCTGAGTTCTTCAGCATGATAGAGATTTGTCTGTGTTCCACAAGCAACATAGATTTTCTCCTTACTTTCTTGAGCTGATCCATGTTATGGATGATACAGGTTCTGCAACCCTAAGTATGGCATCAGCTGTGCTGTAGAACTATTATTAGAAATAAGAGCTTGACTGATTTACAGTTTCACCATTTCCTTCTCTAACATCAAACTTGCAACAATTTTGATTTAGGATGAGTTGAGGTCAGATATTTTGCATAGATGAGGCATAGCTGGGAGGAGGGCATAACTAAGGCTGAAAGCATTCAAATAGCAAGAATAAGCATGAATCCACAGACTTGAAACTAAGTCATCAACAGTCAGTGAGTTCTTGCAGTTGTTCATTGGGACATAATACAGGTGAGGATTCACCTCAGTGCAGTTCGACATGTTTGAGCTGAAGCTTGAAGGCTATAGACTTATCTTTAACACTTGCCCCTTTGTGTAAAGTTTAAGACAGCCTCTTTAATTTTAATAATGTAACTACACTACCAAACACACTTACTTCAGAGTCCCATTAAGGATCTCATAATGCTTAGGACTTGTTTCATGACAAAGCCAGAAATCTGTGTGGCTAAGAGAAAATAGATGAAGAGATGATTGACTTTTTTAGCAAAGCATAGTATGGAAGAACAGGCTGAGCCAAAAGCTGTTCGTTGGGTGTCTTTGAGCAGGGTCATTTAATGCCATTGTGCCTCTATTTTCTTTTCTGTAAAAAGCTTAAGGTAACACTTAGCTTCTTCTTGGGCATGCTGGGAGGTCAAGTTCATTACTATCGCCAAAGAGTTTTAAAATTGTTCTCCCAGAACCCCAAAAGTTGGAGTAGTTTATGAAAGGCTGTATGGTCATACGAACAGACAAATAAAACCTGGTCTGTCAAATTATGACCTAAAAAACTGGTAAAGTATCTTCCTATATAAATTAGTTTCTCATTTTTCCAATATATAAGAAGGAACATTTACCTTCGTTAGAAATTAAATATTTATAAGGAAAATAATAAAATACTGCAGAGTGGAAATTGAGCTGATTCATAGCTTCCTTGTATTCCCAAAAGTTTGAGACTCCTCTGCATTTGTCAGTTTTAAGCTTAGTCACTGACATTACACTGCGAAATCAAAACCCAGTTTTCCCCACGTAGTGTAAGGGTTTGCTGCAAGATCACAGCATCCTTCCTGCTTCAGGGAAGAAGCCCATTGCTCAGTGTCAGAGCCTCCTCTTCTGGTCGGCTGAAGAGTAGCATCAGACTGGCACAGGTGGAAATGTTAGCTTGCTTTTCCAGCCACAGAGACTGTGAGACAGAATGGGAGGAGAGAGCTGGGCAGCAAGAGAGTGCTTGTTACTGTTGCTGAGTTTCATGAGATGTGGTGCCAGTGGCTACACTGCTGCTCAGTATTAGACATGTGACCTTCACGTTTCAGAAATCCTTTTGCTGCATTCATCTGTTTTTGCAACTGACCTGAAAGGGACAAAAAAAAAAAAAAAAAAAAAAAAAAAGTTTATTCTAAAATATCAAATATCATCCCACAAATAAACTGAATGAGAGATACTTGGTAAATCACTACAGGAAAGAGATAAATGAGCTGATTATTGAGCAGTAATTCTGCAGAAATTAAACAGCACCTTTCTGTTCCACTCCTTTCTTCCCAGATAAAGGGAAAACACCTACATTGAAACTACTATGAATATTAATGCAAAATGGAGAATGCTAACCTGGCACTGCTGGGTTCCTAGGAGTTCTACTATTGGGCTATTAGTGTGCTATATTGCAGCTGGAAATTGTTTGAGGAGTAAAACCAGAGCTCGTGCATGTCATAAGGCTTGGCAAAATCATCAGCCATCATTTCTTATGGCTGACCTATAATTTTCCCTTTGCATACTGTCCAGTAACTTTGCATAATGTCCAGTAACACAAAACTACAAAAATGCATTTTGATTGAGGAAATATCTGGCTTTTCTCTCATTAGCAGCTGACACTGATACTGTATAATTAGAACTCTGCATGTCCCTTTATTACATGGTTTAGAAAGGAAACCCACAGTAAATTTAGATAAAAGAGTTTTCAAGGTTACAAACTAATATAGCTCTGTTATATCCTTTTTCTTCTTCATTGTCTCCATATTGTTTTGTTTTGTTTTTAATGTTTATTTTTCCCCTTTGCTAGCAAGTAAAATTAATTTGCACAGGTGGTGACTTAATTTATGAACACATCATTGTGCACGTGCCCCTTTTTAAAAACATTTTTAGAGAGAATCTGTGCTTTCTGCTTATTTATTGATACTTGGAAACTTGCAGTAGGCCACTTAAGGTTGGTTGGTTGGTTGATCTTTTCAACATCCAGCGTATAATGGCTGAAGTACGTAATTCAATTTTATTTATTTATTTAAAAAAGAATAGTCTGAAAAACACTTCTATGATTATTTATTTCAATGGCCTCAGGCAGCTATTATTGCCAGCTAAAATCTCTTCCTGTTTATTGCCACAAAAAATGTTCTCAGTTCATTTTATCTGACTTACATGTTTGATTCAGAATGTCTTAAATGTATTAATGCTATGATTAATTTTATCCTCCAGACCTTTAATTTTGTTGGGTGGGCTTGGGTTTTTGTTTGTTTGTTTGCTTGCTTTTTGCAATGAATTATAATTAGGCAAATCATAGTATCTTGATTTTTCCCTAAACTCCCTAAACCCCTGAACTTAAATACGTAATATAGAAAAATCCACAAGGAGAATATAAAGTATTTATCTTTCTAGTGAACCTTAAAATGAAAATCAGTAAATGATGTTAATGGTAACCAATAGTAGCAGAAGCAGAAAATCAGAGGCCAAATTATTCTCAGGCCTGTGATTCATAAAAGGCTGGGGGAAGTGCATGTAGGATATTAAATATGGCAATCAAAGCAGTGCCAGGCAAAATGTCCCTGGAGGCCCACACCTGCTGGTGTTCTGGCTTTCACTGAGAGCAGGTTGTGAACTCCATCCCTTCTGCAGAGCCATGTCCCCTCCTTGTTCCTGTCTCCCCAGGCTGGACTGCAGCCTGCTGGCAGCATTACTGGTGGGCCTCTTAACTTGGAGCAGGCAGGTATCTGGGTACCAGCTACAGCTGCAGTGTGTCTAGGTCCAGAGGGAGAGGGGAAAGTGATCCTCCTTCTTTAGCAAGACACGTGTAGCCCGAATCAGGCTGGAGCCAGGACATTAAGTTTCTGAGATAAACTACAAATCGATATTATGGGCTCTAGAGAAATCTATAAATTGCCAGGCATTCAAATATTTTGTTGGGTACTTCAGCTGATTGATTTTTTTTTTCTTATTTAAACATGGAAAATTTTTGCATCGTACCCTAGATTAGGCAGTTTCATAACTGGTTATGCTAATTGTTCCTTCACATTGTGTGAAGCAACCTCCCAAAAAACAACAAATGCCACAATATTTTCAAAGACATTGCATGTAGAAGGCCTGAACTGCTGAACAGATATGCTTAAAGATTAATATAGTGCATGTATGGAAACAGCTTTGCTCAAATTAAAAAAAAAAAAGAAAAAGAAAAAGAAACAACAGTTAGGTATTAACAAGACAAAGACAGGCTGACAAGCCGAATAGTAAAAAAAAAAAAAAAAAAAAAAAAAAAAAGTTTGTTTTTTTTTTTCCATATCCAACCATAACTAATGTTCTTAGATCCTAATTTATTTTAGATTTAAAAAAAATGAATAAGAAAACCGAGAGGAAAAATATAAAATGCCCACCTGAAAGAGAAGTTTATATCTTCTTTGATAAAATTGTCCATACTGCAAGTCAGCAGCCTTCTAAAAAGTACAGAACTGCAGTCTCTACACTGCCAGTAGATGGAAGGAAAAGAGGCAATTTAACCCAAAGTGTACTCAGTGCTTCCTGTGTAGTGCTGAGTCCTCTCCAGTCCCGGTGACTTAGATAGTGCTACTCCAGAACAAGCTTGAACTGAAGGGCAGAAGCAGGGATAGGATATTTTAGCCAACATGAGCACAGAATTTTTACATGTAACTTCCTCAAAACTGAGAGAATGAGCTGTATTCATTAATTGATGTTCAGCTTTTGGTTGTTTTTTGCTTGTTTATTTGTTTTTTGACAATTGCTGTTTCCTATATTGTGTTGCTAGAAAAGCAGTATTTTTCTTTTTTGATAATACCTTTTACTTTAGTTTCACTGTTACATTAATAGCAAATCATTTATGAAAATGAAGCATGGTACTGCCTTTTTTCAGGATTTTCATGTTAGTATGGTTCTAATTTGAGCACCAGCACAGCACCATACTTCTATGGGTATAGTTATTGTCAGGAGAGCTGTGACTTTGACTAAAATTATACATCCTGCTGCCCTAGTTAGGAATACTATCTGGGACATAGCTATAGGATCATACAACCTTCATTTATATACTCATGCTCACATTCCTTCAAGTGGGAATTATGCAGAAATGATCAGAACAGACTATTTCTGTCCATTAAGCGGATAACTGTTCTTGAGTCCAGTTGGTCTATTTGCTAACCGTGCTGCATGGCCTAATTAGCATGAATGAGAGCCTGTGAAAGCAATGCAATGTGTGGGCTTCAATAACTTCAAGTGTACTTATGAAAAATAGAATAATTGTATTTTTATAATAACGAGATTGACTCTTTTGTTTGTATATTATTTCAAATAATTCTTACCTCAAGACATCTTCTAAGATTTCTTAATTATCCTAGAACTTAATGGACAGTGTTGTCTTCGTATGCAGTTAATTGCTATGAGGTTGACTAGTAGCAAATGCTTTGTTAATTATAAGCTTTAGTTTGTTGATTTGAACTAAAAAGCAATAAAAAATGCCTGAGTATGTTTTGCTTCCCTTATTTTGAAAGAGTGAGCTTCTTCATTTAAAATCTTTCCTGAAAGGTTGAATGCTTTGGCCCTTAATCTATTTATTGCAAGTTTATTCATATGTTTAAAAAGCAGTAATTGCAGATGTGTTATTTTTTGCATGTGTTCTATGATTGCTCTTTTCTTTTTTTCTTTTCTTGGCCTGCATGTTTGCTACTACAGGAACCTGCTTGGGAAATCAATGACAACAGAACAACCTTCAGTCCTCTAACTAACACGGCGACTGGGCCTATGGGTAGTGTTTTAGCAACCAATGGAACATTTTCAGGCTACCTCAACAAGCAAGAGATCAGCTTTTCAAATAGCTCTTCCTACTTAAAGACTACCACTGTTAGATCTTCCATGTCCTCTCAGTCTGTGACTCCTGACATTTCACCTGCAAAGAGTAATCTAGATTCAAAACTAAGCCCTGCCTTGGCTGATGGCAATAGTCCTGTACACCAGCTGAGCCCTGCAAGGCAGTATAACAACCCTATTGGCCTTTACTCAGCAGAGACTCTAAGGGAAATGGCTGAGATGCATAAATTAAGTCTCAGACGAAGGGCTTCAGAAGGTGGACTTCCTAGAGGGTAGGTAACGTGGTAAAATATTTAATATTTAAATAAGTTCATAATAATATTCAAGTATGATTTTGCTGAAAATTGAATGTGCTAGTACCTACCCTATTGAACATTTGTCTTGTAATTGTGATTAAGGTCTGGAACAGTCTTTAAAATGTATAGTACCCCCATAATATATACACAGTACAGTTGCAGAATAACTCTTGGTCTTTGGTATCGGAATTGCAATATGGATTGGCAATAATCACCAGAGCATGAGGAAGGAGACTATGATTGAAGTAACTGTAATCACCTCAGAGTTTTGGCATTTTCTGTTTTAAACTAATGCACGTAGTCTTGTAGAGCCCTTATAAAAGCTCCTGTAAAAGAGAAATTGCTTTGACCAGCATCTGACATCCTAGTGTACTGCAGTGTCTTGCCTTAATGTATTCCTTAATGTATTGGCTTTCCTATACAAAATGAGTCAAAATCGCAATTTGTTGAATCCTCTGGTTTGAACATCATCTGTCTCACATCTGATCTCACAGCTTTGTTCTTAACTTGTATGTTATGAAGGTATAATCTGCAGATGCTGCCTTTGATCCCACACTGTCAAGGTTTTCAGTGTGTTAGTGTATTGCATACTGTGTTATTGGTAGGTGTGTAAAGTAAGCAACTTGGGTACAGTACATGAGAAAGAGCAATGTTAAACACATTTTCCTACTTTTTCTGCCTTCATGTATTAATTTGCAAACAAATCTCAAATTTGTTTATTTGTGTTTATTTAAAAATGAAGAGAAGTTTCTTATTACAAATATGGGAAAAAGTGTAATTTCAACACTAGGGACTTAGTTACATGAGGAAAAAAATCAGACAATCCATTCAAGGTGTGATAATAAATGCATATTTTCAAGTACTTTATATCTGATCACAGAAACTCTTTCTAAGAGTAAAACTAAGGATTTAAAGTTGTTCCAAAGGATATTTAATTCCTATAAAAGATCATATACACATGCTTTAGATGATTCATGCAGTTTAGATAATTCATCACAACTCTCTTGAGCAGTCAGCACTTCCAATCCTAATTAACTTATCTGAAGAAATCCTATACTCTTTTCTCATACTGGATAAATAAGAAAGGCCTTTCATGTTTAAAGGAAACTAACTAAAATTAATAAGCAAGATCAGCAAAATAAACCTCAAAATGCTCCTTTCCTCATTTACGTTTTTTTTCAGGGCAACTAATTCTTGTCTTATTTCAATATACAAAGTTTTCTGGGAGTATACCTCACTGTCTTTCTCCCACTATCTTCACATATCTTAACATCTGCAAGGGTGAGTGTGAAGGGGCTGTATTTTGGATGGCTCAGCATTCTGAGTATTTCTGTATTATTAAAATTACAACACAGCTGCATTTACCACTCACTGGAGTCATTGTGAACCACACTTGAGGAGGGCATTGCAATAGGGCTACATAATATAATTACTGTGATTGTTGGGCTAAAAAAGAAAACATTTCTGCAGAAAACATTTCACTTTCTTCACTCTGCTGCTTTTCCACATTTTGTCTCCTTTTTATGTGCACATTCACAGCCAAATATAATTAAAGTTCTCTGTTAGTGCCCACCTGTGCCAATACACTGAATAACAAAGGAAGGTTCAACCTTGGAACAACCATCTGAGATTTTTTTCTGAGTTTGAGCAAAATTTTAGTCAATTTGCTGACTGCCTGTAATGTCCGTAACAGTGATAAACAGTCTATATTTTAAACATGAATAATGAACAAATAAGAAAATATACAAAATATTATCTAAATTTTCTGTTAAATCAATCTTTATCCTAATGCTCAGAAGCAAGCTGAAAAGATGGAAGAGCCAGGAGCTACTAAGTACATGTGTCTTCTCAAGTAATTCCTCTGAGCTTTAGAGCATTCTGAATCTCTGTTTACATGAAAAAAATAAAAATAAAAATAAAATAAGAGCTCATTAAATCCTTCATTCCCGCTCCCAGTGGAGCGTTGCCCATGAAGTGAGAGGCATCTTTCCTACTGTTCTGCAGATAGTAACATGGAATGTGCGACTATCTTGGGACTTCGTATAATCCATGATAGTCTTGATCTCATATATGAACAAGCACAAAGGGAAAGCCCTGTAAGACCTGCAAAATCAGCTCTGGACTTTGTTGTTTTGGATAAAATGAAGATTACTAAATTATGGAGCTTCAAAACCTGAAGTTATTATGCATTCATGAACATCCACTTACCAGTATAGTAAAACCTACAAGAAAACTCAAGTTTGGGGGTAGGTCTAAATATGTATTTTGTATTTCAATTTGGTGTTGTTTTCATCAAATCTTTTTAGCTTAATTGTGTGAATTGCTGTCAGAGGTTTAGCTAAACCCTTCGGAAAATCCTATTGGTAAACTAAAATTAATTTTGAGACTATTTCCCTGACCTTTGAAGAATAACAAAGCATGTGTTTCTCTGATACACTCTTACATTAAGATTTTATCATCCTGGGCCAGGGTGGAAAATACAGAGGTGGCTTGTTAAAAGTGCAGAGGTTTATGTGCTGAAAGCTCTGGAAAGGGGAGCATTAATAAATACGAAGAGTGACTCATAGCTTCTAACATGTGGTTCTTTTTCATTCCAATGTAAGTTATTTTTCACGTTGTAGGTCAAGGACAGTAAATACCTGCCCTGCATGTACGTGCCAGGTGGCTTGGGTTACTGGCTTCTTACTGTGTGACCTCTGTGAGCACCAAGTTGGGTGTTTCATACGTGTCCGTATTTAGAATTAAGCTAAAATAGTGTGTGGCTCTGAACTGGCGAGGTTTTTCTCATTGCACACTGAACATAAAGAGAAGGAAATCTTTACTCACTTTGAAGGAAACTAGTAACGACTTCACGTCTAAAAAAATCTTTCTTGAGATATGTGGCTGTTGAGCTGTTCCTAGTGTGTGGACGTAATGATTTTTATCTATAGACATTACATGCAAATAAATGGTTCCTGTCCTGTCTTAAGGATCCCACAGTTCTGCCTTTGAAGTGTAACTGTATGTGCAAGGCAGAGACCTGGATTAGGGGATTAAAGCAGCCATCAGAGTCCACTTCAGAAAATGATACTGTTACACCATGTTTCATTGTAAATGAGTGTCCAGCTGTCCTGTAGGTACCTAAAATGGATATAGGATCACTGAGGTGCTTACAGGCTGCAGTTTGTTCCTAATATAGCTTCTGGTTCCTGTAACAGACTGATATAGTTGGCTTAACATAGGGTTTATGAAGTTAGAAGAATATTCCTGAATCTGAGAGGCTGTAGAACAGTAATTGTAGAGGGTGATCTGTGGTTGCTTTTCCATCAAAATGCAGAAGTGCAAATCCTTTTCTGCAGCTTTGTCTCGTTAGAGTATTTTTCGCTCATGAAAAATGCAGCAGGATGAGCCAATTGCAAAAGGACTGTGTGTGTATATATATATATATATATAAAAGGCAGTATATCAGAGGTTCCCCAAGAAAAAGCAGAAGGAGACAAATCCAGTTTGAATGTCACTCTAATATTGCTGTCCAGTGTTTTGTATCAATCCCAGATCCACTCCAGATCCAGCAATGTAACAGCAGCAAGTTGGAAGGTTTAGTGCCCGGTTCTGCAACAGCATTCTGTGCAGCTAAATAGGAAGAAATGTTTAACTGATGCTGGACTCTCTTCCTTTTTATTTTGCTCAACCTATGATAAATTATTCTTCATCCAAGAATAAGAGCAAAAATTGGTTATCTAAGTTTTGAAGAAACTAAGGGAAAAATATTGCAGCCTGCTAAAGCTATTTTTCCATCCAAAGGAGTTATTTGCCAATCATATAATGTATTATTACCATCTGAGCATGCTATCCTCATTGCTGCAAGCTTTGCCTGCATCAGGCCTACGTTTTGAGCCTGGTATTGTGTTCCTTTGGAATGACCATCCAAATCAGTCTCTTCTTGTTTATGGAGTGAAGCAGAATATAGGATGACCATATTTTTTTCATACTGTGTACGTAACACATGGAATAAAACGTTCAGATTTGGATAGCCAAATTAGAAAAACAGAATGTATGGAATCTCTCTTCATTTCATGTGAAGAAAATTAGGAATGACTATGCAGAAATTAATTGGCTTACACCACTTAATGTAGGTGCAGTCAAATTTAAGCCAAGAGGTTGTTAAATATAAAGGCATATTCTTTAGGTTTAGACTTAAAACATTCTCTGGGTATTTTCCAGCAAGACAAAAAAAAGTCAGTCTTGCAATAGCAATTCTGAGGATGGCGTGAGAACAAACTTCACCCCTGAATATTTAGTATCTGAGGGAAGAGGATAATCTCTGCAACTCATTTGGTATTGTCAGATGAAAATATACCCTGCCAATATTTTTTTTTTCTTTTTTCTACCATAAACTTTGACAATAGTTTATTCAGGGATGCACAGCAATAAAATCATGTTCAAGTGTCAGCCAAAATGCCATGGTACCTTGCTAAGTCCTAGTGGATAAACTATAATCCCTGCATTTTTTCCTTTTTTAATCATGGTGGGGTTCTCAGGCATGCATTTTCTTTTTGCTCTTATTTGTAGATGGTCTGAAAATAAAGCTTTAGTAAGCTTCTGTAAATACCTTTTGCCCTTTGCAATCTAAAAACTATTGCTATTTTCTGTTTAGTTGTTTTTGATGTTATTTGTTCTCTTTCTCTTCTTTTAGGTTATAACCAACACCACTTCCAAGTTAGTATCACTTCTATACAGTGCCAAGTATTCATGTTAATGCTCTGTGTGAAGAGTTGCTTTCTGGGGTAGCATGATCCCTTGTGTTCCTGCTGTGTTTTGCTTACAATAATGTTGGTTTTTTTTTTTAATAATCTTGTTGTTATGGCAAGTGTCATATGCTGCACTGCTGTCCAGTGGTGCTATGTTCTAAGCACATGATGTGTTTGACATTTCATGGTGATGTTCTAATACAGCAAATAGAGTTAGCATCTGTGTTTGCTCAGTTCTTATAAATACTTCCAGATATTTTCATCTCTACAGTCAGGATTGGATTCCTCCTAACTTTTTAAATAATTTTCATGCCTTCAGGATTTGGGGAGCCTTATCAAAGCCTTTTTTGATGTGTTATTAGTGATGTATATTTTTGCATAAGTATTAAATTAATTTCTGAAGGCCCACTCCACTAAAATTCACATTTAGGTTTGTACTAGATACTGATATTGAAAAGATCTAAAAAGTAATTAACCTGAGTAAAAATGTTCCCCAAATAAGAAGACACCACTCATTTGAAGTTGCGATTGATCTGCTTTATGTAGGGAAGTTCACAGAGTCCTCAGCTCTGATCTTTAGTTTCCTAGGGTAAGGGCAGAGGATTCTCTCTAAATTCCTGCTTCTGTCTCTGAACTGAGCGTTGTCAAGAAATTGCTGAAGAGATTGGGCTAAATTCAGCTTAAAATAAATAATGGTCTTAGGTAAATGTCAAGTTTGAACTGAAAAGAGAAGGTTAAAAGCAGTAGAAGACATAAAGTTGAAATAATATTTAATGCATATAATCTACACCGGTCTGGCATCCTCAGCTGATTCTATGAGGTGTGAGAGTGATGTCCTGCATATGATGTATGTCCTTTGGACAAATGAAGTTCTTGCCAATTTACATTGATAATTATTGTTACAATTGTATTGGAAAGCAGAAGTCACATTATAGGGGTGTAACTATCTTACTTTCTTTAGCATTCATTTTTCCGTATTATCAATAGTTGTTTTCCAGCTTAGCAGAAAAATCCCGTTCACTATGCACATTTGCTCCAGCTGTCTGTAGGATCTTGCTTCTGCCACTTTGTCCTGGAGCACAGCATCCCTTACAAGTATTCATGCCTTCTGTTTACTCCCAGGGTTATAATGAAAGCTTTGCAGCTGAAAATCTGTACCTTTTTCTATTGCTTTTATGGGAATCTTGTTGACTTGAGTGAAAGTTTTGCCTTGGTATGTGTAATATGACTAGAACTAATGGAAGGCATCACTGAAACTGTTTAAATGCCATGAGTCAAAGGCTAAATCACTACAACTATTGTTGTTAGGAAAGCTTAGGCTATTCTAAGGTTAGTAGCTTTTATTTTTGTAATTGATTGTGGAAACCAATTGTTTTGAGCATTATTCTTTAAAAGTGGCAAATTCAACCTCTGTCTTTTCATTCATAATCTTCTCAGATCTTGGGTTTAGAATCTCTTCGATACATCTAATAGTGTGTGGAAAAGAGAAAACTGAATTCCAGATCTCAAGGACCTTTGTGTTCCTAAAGATCAGGTGATTGTTGAGGGTATTACAAAGCAAAGAGATACCATTGTTAAGAGTAAGGCATGTGGATGCTGGAACGTCAAGAGTATAACAGCTTGCACATCTCTGCACATCACGTTTCAACAGATGATTTTATATAATAATATTGTCATAGTTGAAAATAGCTAATTAAGGGACATTTTAAATGTGAAAATGTCTTCGTAAAAAGATGATTTTCACTTTGCCCTGCAAGCATAATGCAGTTTCCCATTTCACTCCCTTACAGTGGTGTGTAATTAAAAGCTGTGGCTGTAATACAGCATGTGTGTATTTATGTTTCTGTTTCTGGAGCATGTTGCTGTTAATGTTCTATCAAGTAGTTTTGAGTCATATGTAATTGTAGCTCTCCTACTGCCCATCGTCAATCAGGGCATCCCACCACTAAAAAAGCAGAAAGCGTAACAGAGTCCCCTAGCTGGATCCAGGGGTGGCACGTCACCTTTCATAATCACTGGAAAACTAAGTCAGATGGCTCCCAGCTTTACTTGATTTTCCATTTCCTCCATGCAGAGTTCATGGTTTGGATTTAATACTCAAACACCCCCTGTGGCCAATCCATGACAGACAGGAACACTCTTGTTCCACTACCAGAGCTGATGTTGTTCAGTCACAGGAAGAAATTCAGCAAGACTTAATATTGGCTGATAAACTTATGACCTAGTGGTTTTAAACTGAAAATGAAACTTGAATTAAAAATAAATAATCTTAAAATTATAGTAATATTAACATATAAATATATATAAATATAAATATATAAATGAATATAAATATATATAAATTAGCGATATAAATACATAAATGAATATGAAGATATATATTTATAAAATTTAAATATATAAATATTTTAAAACAATCTTAAGATTTTGGGAGTGATGGGATGGGAGGGGGTGGAATATATCCACTTCTAGCTTTTGGCTCAGTTCAAAATGAAACCTTTGTGACATACCTGTGTTTCTCAAAGGACAGACTGTTTTGCTCAGTTCTGGTGAGCATTCAGAATCTATACTGCTGACATCCTTCTGTTGTTGGCAAGATATGAACAGCAGACTGGATATTAATCTTATCTCCCACGAGTTAGAGAAGAGCAGTTACTTCAGTGACTGACAGCTGAGCTCTAGATGATTCATTAAAACTCCAGACAGTCCTCAATCCTCTTCTAGGACTATGACAATATATGGCTAGGCAGTACAAAGAGCCCGCGTGCAATTTGGTTGAAGTCTGACATTAAACTGGCTCTTCCTATTGCTATGGGAACTCCAGTTATCTTGCTTATGGTTCAGTTTCTCAAATAAATGCCCTTCCTTGTAAATGAAGCCCCTAGAAAAAGATGGCTACACCCTCCAACTGCAATTGTCCCATTGATTGCAGCGTGAGGTATTTTGATTTGAGACAGAGCATTTATTGTGTTACAGCAACACTGGCCATCTGCAGATTTTGTGCAGATTACTTTAGAGTTTGCAAAGAGAGCTTTGAACATTAAAAGCTTTGAGTACTAAATTTCATTATGATTAACCATGCAGACAAAAAAAACACTGTAACCTTCTAAATAATAGCAAAGCTGACATCTGTTCACCCCATTGCACTTCCTAGCACTTTGTAAGACCCTTCATTGGGAATTCCCTGAAGTACGTACATGCAACCATGGGTACGGATATATACATGTGTGCGTGTATATATATGTGTATACACTTATATGTATATATTCATGTAAGAATATAATTTTAATACCTGTAAATAATACAACTAGGGATTTTTCATGCTTTTTTTTTGAAAGTGACAACTCTCACTTTTTTTTCTGTTAGCACATTGTGAGCCAACACAAAAATGCCATCCATGAGCGCAGCCAGCCTTTAGCTGTTACTTGTTGTTATGTTGTCTCTTATTCTCTGAACAGAAGCTTTTGTGGTGAAATGCCGTGAGTATGCATGCACACTCCTCTCTTGGTGCCTTTTCTCCCACTTAACTATCACACCTTTCTCCTTTCTTCCCTCCCTTCCCTTTTGAACCTCACTCTTGCATAACCCAGTACGGAGTTCACGGAGCGTTTCAACCCCAATGTCCTGAAGGACTCTGCCCTGTCTACACACAAACCCATTGAGGTGAAAGGCCTAGGCGGCAAGGCTACTATAATTCATGCCCAGTATAACACTCCGATCAGCATGTATTCCCAAGATGCTATCATGGATGCAATTGCAGGCCAGGCACAAGCCCAAGGTGGAGAATTTGCTGGGTAAGATTATTTCTTTGTGTGAAATGTTCTTCCTCTGCATGATACACCTAATAACCCCTGTGTGCATGACAACAGCTCTTCCTTGTCAATTTTTTTTTCTTGAGTATCTTACCTGTGAAAAATACAAATCAATTCTAGATAGTGCTTGAAAGCATTTTATTATTTTGAAGTTAAAAGGGTGGATAATTAGAAAATGTAACAATTATTTTTAATATTCTTCCTCGAAATGGTAAACCCCACCAAAATATATTTAGTGCACCATATATGACGTTAGATGACTTTACACTTATAATGACCGTGCTTTGTAATAACCACTGTATTAATGTGCATAGTTCAAAAAAAGAAGGGGGTGAGATTTTGATTGATACATAAAGAATGCAGTGTATTTATTTAGTTCTGTCTACTTTTATTCTTCAGAACAGAATGTTCTATATTATCCCTATCCCTAGATTATATATTGTACAAATGCATATGTCTTATGCATATGCTTTGGTATCCTTTGGACTATGGCAAAATCCATTATCTTTAATAATTTTGCTTTTCTAGTACATATTTCTGCTATTCTTATCTGATAAACTTATCCACATTTCTTATGGCTTAACTGAAATTATATGTGGCATAAATGTAGCACTGTTTCTTTTTTATCAAGTATCTTTCTACCTAAAACAGAACTTAACTGCTTATCACATGACACCAAAATATAGGTACAGCAACACACTTCAACGTAGTTTCTTTTAAATGTTAGCTGTAGGCTTATTCAAAATGCAGATACTTTATGTATTTGCTTGTGTTCCCTTCTACTGGCCATTTCTTTTCTGTTTTTTAGACTTCTTATTTCACTAATTTTTCTGCACCGATATTACTGCATTGTGTTCATCACAACTGTCCCTAATTGAGAGGAGGACTCTTTCCTTTCAACCCTTTGTTCATGTTAACCATAGCTCAGTGAATCTCCACAGGTAGATCTGTACGTAGAGTAGACCCATGTACAGTACTTACAGTAGATCTGTAAGTAAGTAGACCCATATTTCCAATTAGCAAAGTACAGTGAAAGAAATTCATTGTGACTGTGGTTTTTGTAATGGTTCACATCCTTTGTAGGCATGGATTGATATATTGGTGTTTTCTGTTAAATGCTGTAGCATTATATGATGCAAATAGTACTCAATGCTTAAAAACTTGACTCCCAAGCCTAACATTCACCTGGCTTCAGAGGAAACTCGTGTTTCTATTTCTACATTCAGCCAGGTGCAGAAAACTCTTTAAATCTGCTGTGCTGTGTGTTACAGCCTGTTGTGTGACTTTTTTTTTTTTTTTTTTTCTTCTCAGTAGATTGTATTATTAACACAGCATTTTAAATCTAGATACAAAGGCAGGGTTCTTGTTGATGTAACAACAGTCTACCCATTAACTGACCTGCAATCATTTGATCAAACACGTAACTCATTTCTTTAAGGTGTTGCTTTGACATTTGTGTTATTCTGAACTTTAATTTGCAATGGAAGCTGAGGATACTCTTTAGTTTGCTAGTTGATCGAGTCAGAGATAAGAGTTGCTTAATGCAGAACTAATTGTATGAGAAGCTTCTCATGTAAAAGCAGACCAAATTGCATACTGATTCATTTGGTCTCAGTTCTCTGCCTATAATGTGGTCTCGGCACTTAGTTACTCTTTTTTAGGCTTTTAGCATTACATTACAGGTAAGTCCTGAAGCCACGAGGCAGTATGTAAAACTGTAACGGTACTTGCACTGCAGATCCAAAGCACTTCGGTTCTTTTTGGCAGGCCATAGCTGGAAACACTGTTTACTTTTGTTATCAGTGTCATTAGAATTAGGATAAGGATTCATTTTCCAGTTTGACCATTTGAAATCAGCGATGTTTCCTGTCAGTGAGGTCAGCATCAGGTGTATGTTGCTTAGAAAATAACCCACATATACTGGGTCACCAAGGAAAACTTAATGGAAAGCTTATAAATTACACTGCACTTTACTCAGACCTCATGCTGGAGCTTAAAGGTAGCACTGTTTAACTGTCCTGACTTCATGTCTTTTCTTATTCTATGTTGCTTTGTTACGGTTGATTTTGATACACCAAGAACCAAGAGTTGGTTGCAATAAAACATTGTGGTTAGGTATTTCAAGTACATTTCAGTCAAACCTCTTTTGAATTCCATTAGGCAGTTTCAGCCAAATTCACAATTCGTGTAAGCAGATGTAAATCCAACAATTTTATGAGGATTAAGCTCTAACAGTTCCTGGAGCAGAATCAATAATGTGATTGTACAAACTAAATAAAGTCTAGTGTTTTTTACAATAAGTCAACTTGGCTGCATGATTTACTAACCTGCAGGAATTGTTTGTTTTTTTGTTTTTACCTCTCAGAGCTTTCATTATTAGGTATAATCAGTCTAATATCCTATGTCACAATATTTTCTTGAATGCTTACATAAGGGATAGAACTCTATAGTCCTTCCTAAGTTTGTACTTACCAGTTACCGACTTGGTCAAATTAAAACTGAGTAATGATTCCAAGAAGTGATTCACATGGTAAGCCACAGTTTATAATGAAGTGCAAGATAAAATCACATTTGTACTTATGCAAAGAGGTTTGACTGTCTTTCAAGATTGTTTTAGTATTAATGATATCAGACCTGTATGATGGTGTGGAAAAAAGAGAGGGTTTTTTGTCAAATCCTACAGTAGTATCTTAGGAGATTGTATGAAAAACCTTCAAAAGATCTAACCCCTTAGGGCAGATTTTTTTTTCAGTAACATCAGTTTGAGGTAATGTGCTTAAAGATGCATGATATTTCTGCACATGCACACCCAGATGGAAAAAAAAATAAAATTAAATTAACAAGAAGTATAAGAGCTACTTATTAACATTGTTATGTACATCATCCGGCTATCTCTAAGAGTCAACTGTCACATTTAGCTTTATGAAGTGCTTATAATTAGTGATGCTCTGTGTTTTGCACTTCCATGCTGAGTGGCTCATATGTCCTAGTTATTCATCCGCAATATAATTACAACTTTAGAAAATGAAAGAGGCCTGCTGCATTAAAGGCAGAGTTGGAAATATTCCAGTGTGTTGCATTAATCTAGTTCAATTTATAGGAGCGTATTTCACTTTGCTAGGGAAGGTTAATTCACCAAGCTCCATTTCCTGCCTTAATCATCTACCACAAAGATATTAATATGTCATATTAATGCCACACATTGCTACTGTAAAATTTGTGATCTAGGCTCTAGAGGTGTTTTTTTTTTAACTACCTTTATGCAAATGGCATATCTATACGTACACTTCTAAACTGCTTCTTTGTATACTGGTCATAATATAAGAATAAAGCATTTTAGCTGGAGCAGTTAAAGAAAGGAATTCAAACTGTCCATGATTTGCACACCATTGTTGCCACAGTAGTCCATGTTTGAAATCAGCAGTATTATTTATGTAGTTGTTTATTATCTGGTCTGAAGCAGTCTGCAGTTGTGAAATTTGCTATCATATCCATCAGTTTTTTTAAACTTCAGCAGCATTAAATTGCAAGTGTAAGATTATATGAACTGTTGGCCAGATAAAAGCAGTCGCCTAGGACAGTAGTAAGACAAAAGATACTGCATGCTTAGTCAATGCTAAGACAAATGCCTGAAGAAATGGAAACTTGAAAACCTGGGTCTGCTTTGGGGGAACTTTTTTTTTTCAGAGCTTGAACTGAAGATTCCTATTTAGGTTTTTGTTTTGTGTATTTCTTTTTCTTTTTCTTTCTTTTTTTTTCTTTTTTTCCCCTAAGCTACACTCCACCATGTAGGTAACCATACTGAAACACAAAAGAAAAGGAACTTTTGGTTGTGCCCAGCTGGGTCCTCAAGAAAGTGAGAAGTTGGCATATTCAGGGGTTATAGGGAATATAAATACTCCTTTTATTTTTTAAAAAATATAGTCCTAAGGAGTTGGGGTGTGATACAACCCTGGATTGCCTGTGCTGCGAGTCCGTAACGTATGTAAGCACATATCATGTTTCTGAGCCCCCTGCAGTCTTACCTGAAGAATGCATCCATGCCATTGTCAGGTGCAAACCCATTAAAACATCTGATGTTATGCAATGTGAAGTACAGATGTATGTCATCTGGAAGGTACAGATATTTAAGGCATTACCTGATAATATGATTAGTGTAACTTTTTGTTATTTGTAGAATACCAGACATACTTCGGGGCTTTTTCTTGATTTCTCTCATACTTTCAAAGCACAAAAACAACTTCCTTGTAGATTTTCTCTGCAAAATGGCATCCTAAAGAATTTAAAGTTTGAGCCTGAAGCACAGAAGCAACTTTTACAGCAGGTGACTGCTCCCTGAACTTTATAGCACTGACTTAGTTGGACCATATGGCCCTTCACTTTTCAGAGTCATTTCTCAGTTTTTCTGAAGTTGAGCACGCTGCTTGCAAAGCTCTATGTGGAATAGCACATTAAACCATTTACAATAAATCACTTGCTGCAGAAATTGACCTTGTATTTACAGAAGGCATGGAGTCAAATTACTATATGACTGTATACATAATTCCCTCACTGTATATTTCTGCAGTTTTGTCACTATTTAAACTGTGCTATGTAGAAATTATTTTCACAGAAATAAAAAAGCTATTAATAAGTCTATTTCTCGCTTGCATTATTAATCAAAGAGAGCTTACCTCATTTGTGCTACAGAGTTTTGTAGCTTCTGGTGTGGCTTCAGTACAAAACTGGAAGTTTCTGGATATATCGCTGTTCAAGGCAATTAGGGACATTGTAAGAGCCTGAGGTATGTTCTGCTGCTGAAGATTTTAGATACAAAATATGTGTGGAAGTCTTGAGTACAAGTCAAGATTTCTTATGTTTCACAAGCTTAGTAAATGATGAATCCAGAGTTATGGCAGCTGGATGTTTAATTCGGAGTTTTGGCTAAGAATAATCATCTCTGGAAAAAAATGTAAAAGCCTATTACATTACTTTTATAATGAAATATGTTTTCTATTTTTAAATGCAACCTTAAAGTACACTGTCTCAAAACTATAACAGTACATAATATCAACATCAAGCTGTTTTTGTAAGAAATTATATTGGACAAGAATGCTCAGAAAAATAAGTATTTTTGACTGTCAGTCTCCTTTACACATTGTTATAACCACCATAAGCTTGTGGCTGCATTGGCTGAGGAATCATGAACAGACATTTCCATGCATTTTTACATAGTTTTGAATATACAGTTTGAGTGATAGCAGGTCATTTCAAAGTTATAATCTCTGTTAATTCACCTAATATTGATCTATGTATTTTTCATTAAAAGTGGTATTCCCAAAGCCTTGCTTTAGATTGCTGTTATTTTGGACAAGAAGCTGTAAGACCAGAGTGAGGTTGAGATGAAAGTTACCACGTGCTGTTTCACAATGTTTCACTTTCTAAATTGCAGTACCCTTCCTATTAAAGATCCTCACGTAGACAGTGCCTCTCCCGTGTATCAGGCTGTGCTTAAAACTCAGAACAAGCCTGAAGATGAAACTGAAGACTGGGGTCGCCGTTCTGCCAATCTGCAGTCTAAGTCTTTCCGCATCCTTGCCCAGATGACTGGAACGGAGTACAGTAAGTCAAATACCAAAACACCCCCCTCATTCTAGTTTTAGATTTATGCATTTATTTTCTTGAGCCAATATTAGTGACCGATAGTCCAGGACAATTCATGTCCTGCTTGTAGTCATTGCCAGTGAGAGCTAAGATCTGAGAGCACTGCATGTAACTAAAGGGCTAGGAAATCAAAGTGTTAAATCTCAATTTACACTTTAAGAAGCAAATTATTTGATCTGCTAAGGGTCTCAGCAGAAGAACATCTGTGACCCCAAATTTCTTCATATTTACAAATCAAATCTGTGCAGAATAATCTTTCACTTTTCAGCATTTTAGACAACAAAAGCTGTCAATTCATTAGAAAAAGTATAAAGAACTTAGTTCTCCTGTAACAGTCTTTTATAGAAGTGACTTCCTGAGGTCAAAAAAATCATGGATCATCATTTGCATTGTACAAATGGTTCTCTGTCAGCTTTTTATGTAAATCTAGATCTGCTGTGAATGTAATGGGAGTTTGAACTTTGTTTCTTATTGACTATGGAAATGTTTTTCTGACCACCTGGTAACAAACCTCAGATCTTGTTTCTGATCTACAGAGAAGGAAGTTCAGGGCCCTTTCCTATATCACAGGGAAATACTTACTATTTTCTCCTTGTATAAATGTGCTGCTGCCTCTGATGCTTTCTTACAAAACAGCAGACCCTCTCTGTAGGTTCATTGCCTACAGCTGTGAAACACTGCTAATAAATGAATGAGAAAATAGTTGTAATAGCCACTTTCCCCCTAACATCCTGCTTCTTAGCTCTAGGGAACTGCTCCTCTTCCCACTGTTATAAAAGCTACTGCTGTAAAGTCAGCATGAGCATTCCTTTAGACAGGCTTTTGATACTCTTCTAAGGAACTTGTAATTTTATCATGAAGTCAATCCTTCCGTCCATCCTTTTTCTAACTGCAACCATTTTTATCTGCAGTGCAAGATCCAGATGAGGAAGCCCTGAGGAGATCAAGGTAAGAAACTCCCTGTGAAAATTATGGCATTCTCTTTATTGATAACCAAGTAATGTTTTAAAACAGCATTAATACAAGCATATACAACTATTTTCTTGTCTTAAAATACTTTAACGCTTTTACTTAAATGTCACTAAAATTAAAATGCTATCAATGGGAATAATTTGAATGAAAAGGGTAACAAATTGGCATGTATTTAGGAAAGATGGTGCAAAAAGTGTGATTTCAGATCTGAAAGCTCTCTGCACATGCAACTTTTGTGTACTTTACTGGGTGTGTGAATGCAATGAGATCCTAAGACCAAGCCCTGTGTAACTGCTTGATGGTGTAACTGTATGAAAATATATAATGTGATAGCATTGAAACTTATGTGCAATTTATTTGGATGATCCTGACTGATATCTGATTCATCTGGAATGATACAGTAAAGGAGTTGTTTCCATCCATATCCATTTGCTTACGTTTCATCTGAAATTAGTGCAACCCAAACCTGTAGAATATAGAGGCACAGGACTGCTTTTGCTAGTGGAGAAATGTATTTGTCTTTTAGGACCTAACAATAATGCTGATAAAATGGGTATGCTCTGAGAGATAACAAGGAATTAAAGACCAGTGATCACCTTATGTTGTCCTACACGGCCAGGAAATAGATTTCTTAGAGATTCTTTTGCACAGCTTAAAAATTGAAGTTTAATTGGAGCATCCTGCATGCAGCCTCATTTTCTGTTTGCATACTTGAAATCCCTATATCACGGTAGCTTCTCTAATACACTGGCTGTTTTGTGATGTGTTTTCGATACTCCACTTGTGTGTTTTTGTGGGTTTCTTTTGTTTTTTCCTACTACTACTTTTCCTTTTCTTCTTTTTACTGCCGTGTGTCTTTCATAAAGGCTTTGAGCTTTTGATCACAGAGCAAGTTACAAACATTGAGTCAGTGAGAAAGATGTCTGTCATCATCCTTGTGAAAATACAATACGTTTACTTTCAGTTTATGTCTGCTATAAGCCTTCAACTGCAGTTCACTGAAGCTCACAGCTGGGTGTCTGAGTATCAGGCTTGATGTTACATCCCTTGTGGATTCATTTCTTCCCTCAAATGTGCAAGCCTACTTCGTAGTGAACGTGTTGTGCATTATGTGCTTTGACGTAATAGCACACATCCAAATCCTTATTACGGTGGGATTTAAAATGCTGTACTGAACCTAACACTTCCCCTGTATGCATCTGACAGTAACATATACTCTTAAATAAGTAATCTTTCTAGCTGTTGTTTGTGGGTTTGTAAAATACTAGGTCTTGGAAATTAACATGGTATTAGATATGTTGAAAACAGTGAAGTAATTTAAACTACGTGACTATATCTGCTGTGCAGTGCATGGTTTCTGCAGTTTTGAGGTATCAGTGTGTTATCCTTTTTTTTTTTTCATTTTTTTTTTTCCTCTCACAAGGACAGTAATGATTTTGAATGTATGTAGGCACAGCTGTGTTACCTAGAGAAATCTAAGGACATTCATTGGTAGCGGAGGCAGAAGGGAATATATTGGGTAGTTATGCAGTGGTATAGTGCCATGGGTATGAGCTCTGGTGCAGGGGGGCTCCTACCTAGCACACTGATTGCCTAGCAGACTGATAGCATTATCTTGGTGGTGTGGTGCTTGCCTCAAGCATTGTACCTACTCCACCTCTGGACTTTTTTTAGCAATAGTCCTGGCTATGCATGTGTCCATCATATGTTCTCTTGGGTTTATTGGACCCCATCTGTTCCATCTTTTGGGAGGGTCCTTTGCCACTTTTGGTTTTGTAAAGGATGGAAGGACCTGTGTCAGATGCACAAAACTCGTGCTTGAACTCTCCTCCCCCACCACAGTAATGGAGTAGAAACTTCTTGTTAGTGTCTTCTCCATACACCTTGTAACTTGTACAGCCACACCTTGCCCCATGCCTGCCATTTGGGATCAGCTGTAAGGCTTCCTGGACTCCCAAAAGCAAAAGGCTTCTTTGGAATTGTGGGAACAGTCTTCTATAATTCAGTGTTGTGTTAAACCTGAACTGTTTTGCCATTTGGGGAGGGGGTGGGGGAACCACACTTTATTTTCCAAAACTTAAATGACTAGCATGGAGAACTTTGGTCCTAGAGCATTCTTTGAGCAATCCTTCTCTGGTGCTTTCTTCTGTCTCCCTATGTCAGTTCTTCAGTGTAGTCAGCATATAATACCAAAGATTTCTTCCAATTGCTTGGAAAAAGAACATACAGCTTACTTTTGGCAGGATAGTGTCACTTTTGGATTGCTCCTTCCAAGTTCTTGACACACTCTCTGAACAGAACCTAAAAAGCTTGGGAATCTTCAGGTGGCAGAGTATTCCTTTCTGTTAATCCTAAAGGGTGCAGTGCATGACAGCCTTTTGTTCATGTTACTGCTATTCTGAACGCACGCATACAATTATAACTTGCTATGAAAACATTAATTTGCTGTTGTGATGGTTGTTATGAAACACTTCCAGAAAGATGACATCCATTTCAAGTCAAGCAGATGTTTCCTAATACTGCTTCCTTGAATGGAGGGGTATATCTTTGAAGCAGTAAGGGAATTCTTAAATTTAATGTAAGAACCACTGTAACTAGTATGTTACAGTATAACTTGAAAAAATGCCACCATGAAGTTTCAGCATTTCAGCTAGAAATACTTTTTTTAATATTAATTTTTTTAAATATTTTTTAATTACTTAAAAATATAAAAGATAATTCAAGAAGTCATACACCAAGACTCCCTTAGATTTAGAAGGAAGAAATAGAAATATCAGTGAATTTGTTGACATTTACTCTGTTAATTGTCTTGTGCTATATTCAGACTGAGGATTAAAACCAGGCTGGTCTGTTCCTTTCTGTCTGGCTGATTTTGCTCTCAAGTTCTGCTGCATTAACATGGTTGTCTTGCATTCGGGGTGTAAATAATGAAGGGAAATTTACTTGTTTGCAATGAATCAAATACATTTGCAAATTTTCCATTCTGTATGATATGCATCTCCTTGACTGTGCTCTCATCCCATGTCATCTCCCTCCACCTTTTCATCTGCAAAACCTGAATTCAAACTCTAGAACATCTAGAAAAGTTTAAGCTCTGAGAGGTGCTGAACATTGCTTACAACTTGCTCAAGTGCCTCAGTCTGCAGTCAAAGGTATTCACAAGAGGTGATTGATACTTCACAGGACTGTGCTTTTTAAAATCCCACTTCATTCTGCTCTTTAACACAAATGGTCAGAAATATTTATGTTACTGTCAATGCTTATATTCACTTCTATTGAGAAAACCTATAGAAAGTACTGCTGAAACCTGTGGCTGATTACAGGACAGCAGGAGGTAAATGTATCTATGTATACTTGCATACACATTGACCCAGATACTACAGAATGGAAAATACTTGCATTGATTTTGCTCTTGTACTGAATTAACTTTCATGGACTGCTTGGGTTGGGGAGGGGAGAGCCAAGAGAATCCGCTGGCAGGAAAACACAGGGATTACACCGCATTTCTAGCAAAAGCAGCCCTGTAATACGAAGCAAAAGTCACAGAATATGAAGTTATATCAAGTTACTTCTCAGAAATGAACAAATGCAAAACTCTTCATACCCAGTCTAAAAAGGATCACCCAGCCTTCTTCGCGCTGATTCGAAAGCTGGGAAAAAAATCCAAATAAATTGCTATAGCCCTAGTCGTAAGGCAGGGGAGTGGTAGTCATGTTCCCTAACCCCTTTCTTTCTCCCTCCTTTCTTTCTTCTCTCTCTTTCTCTCTCTCTGTCTCTGTCTTTCTCTCTCTCTTTCTTCATGCCACAGGGAAAGGTTTGAAACGGAACGTAACAGCCCACGCTTTGCCAAATTGCGCAACTGGCATCACGGCCTGTCGGCGCAAATCCTTAATGTTAAAAGTTAAAAGCCCACATTTAGCGGGCAAATATGTGAGACAGAAAATTACAGTAAAGAATTAACTGCTGTCCTGAGTTAGAGCCTAAGAGTGTCACACACATACAGGAAAGACTTACTGCTAGGGGTTTTTTCTGAGTGCCTGTCTTTGGTAGGTTTCTGTTGTTAGCCTGGAATCCACTCACTGTCACCAAAAGTAATAATAATCATACAACCCTGTTCATGTTCTTTGATACAGAATAGATTAGCTTTTGTCCTTTATGACGTTCAATGTAACTTCAATATACAGATAGAAGGAAAAGATCACTATTGTACTTTCTTGACTTAGATTATAGGAGAAAATAAAGGAAAGTTATTCACAGATCTACTTTAGGATGAGGAATTCAGCTTTTAATGAGTTTTTCTGAGGCTGTAAAGATAATTAAATAGGAGAAAGCAAGATGAAAAGGAAAGCTGACTGAGCCTAGCCTAAAGTTTGCTAAAATACAGCATGCTTAGTTTGCATAGTCGAATGATGCTGTTTGAAATAAGACATTAGCAGTATTATTTTTCTTCAATATATTATGCTAGCAAAAGTTATTTGCTAAAACCATTGCTGTAAGATTTGTTTGAAACCTGAATTTGTCATTAGATGAAAGATAGGGGTAGAATGTGATTATTCAGGACTTTTTGCTAGATGTGTTTAGGAGTGAAAAGAATATATAGTACTGTTGGTGCACTGAAGCTTTTAAAAGCATCTTGTAAGTTTTAAGAAATGTGTTGCCCATTCTGTATTGTTCTTGGTTTGACCCACGTTTTTCTGTATATAGCAGCATGCTTTATCTGAAATAAAAGGATTTAAAACTGAAATAATTATGTGCCTGTTTTACACAGTACTTTATTCTGTTTTGAAAAAATAACTGCTTCAACTTATTATTGAAAAAGGGTAAACTTTTCTTTCCACAATAGAAAATGTGGTCAAAAACATTTTCCCTATTACACGTAGTTCTTACTGACCATTGAATTATGTGAATTAGAATAAACCTGACAAAGTAGTTGGAAAAACAGCAACAGAAATGAACAAATACATTCTTAGTTGTGAATGAGAACATAGCATGACTGATGGGTGACAACCTATTGATAATACCATCACAGACCATTCCATTTGAATACTATGCAATCTCTGGCAATAATGCATTAATATGTGCACACAGCAAAGGAACCCGAGGCATTGCTGGTGCTTTGAGTGGGATCTTTGTTTCAGCATTGCAGCAACGCTTTAGTTTAAAACTGTGTCAGTCAAAATGCAGCACATCTATCCAAAAGGCCCCCACGTTTCTGTATAAAGTACACCAAGTGAAGTATCACTTCCCTTTCTAGTTTATGTTCCGATCATTAAGTGCAACTCAAACTGCATTTATGGATTCCATAGAAACAGTTGATGTTAACCCTTACAGCAACCTGCATTAGGAGTCCTTAGCAGAAGTTGAAGCAGAAGTTTCTGGTGACAAAGCATAGGTCTCTCCTTCAGCAACAGAGAGTTAATTATGTTGCAGCCCTGCCTACAGCCCAGTTAAGGAAATATTTTTTTATATAGAAGTGTTTAAACTGCAGAATAGGTGCCTTTATCTGGTAGCAGTAATTCTGATCAAAGAGATTAATGTGTGCAATTGAAAATCTTACACTTCTTGCTGATTTCAAGCATCTGCAATTTATATCAACAGTCTGTACAAGAACAAGGCACACTTAAACTCTCATTTGTGGGCAGGAAAAGCTCCTATTCACAGAGGATTTTGCATGAATCAACCAAATATGTGAGTGTTTAAAGAAGAAAAAAAATTAGCTGACATTTAAAAAAAAAAAAAAAAAAGTTGTTTGAGTATTGCTTAAGACCACGTGGGCAATATTTAATTTTAAAATGCACTTCACTTTTTTTCTATATAAGTACCATAGCAATTCAGTAAACATACTATTTAATGTACAACATTCATTTATATTTTCCTTACGGGAATGCAAACAAATTCTGATCTTATCTCACTAGCATCTGTGGAAAATCAGCATAATGGAACTGCATAAAATAAGAGCAACATTTTAACTTTTTCTGAGTGTTGTTTAGATCAGACATCAACTCAGAGTTGGTAAATTTTATTTCTGTGTGGAAGATTGTGGTAAAATTTAAAATATCAACACAGTTCACTTTTTTCTTAAACAACAAATGTACCTGAGTAAAAAATCTTCCAGTTGTAACTTTCAACCAAATTAGTTTTCTGAATAAGTCCATGAGAGAGTTTTGACTTAAACTAGAATTGTGTATCCTTAATATTTTATGAACAGAACATGGATACTATTTATTTGAAATACACCTACTGCATGTGCTATAATTAAAAACAAAATGTCTATATTATGTATGAATGTTTATGTTTAATGTTACTTTTAAAGATACCTTTTAATGATCAGAAAAGTACTGTTTGGTTAGGTATGAGATTAATGCAAATGTAATTAAGGGACATCTTACCTCCACTTCTGTAGATTTAATAATAAACAGTGCATATATACCATGGACTCGCTCATAAAGAGGTATAGCTACTATCTGTTTCCCTGGAGGCTAAAAAATAGAATCTAAATGCTCTACAAGCTTTTAGAATTTCAGTTCTTTATGTAAGCACAGGAAGAAAAAAAAAAAAAGTAATAGAAAAAATCTTCAGTAGTTGGTAAGTTTTAAAACTTTTTAAATGAAGGACCAAAAGACCTTTTTGTGTAGGTGTTGTTATTAATCCCTAATGCAAGATTGTTTACCACCACATATTTCTACTGCTTAGCCCAATCCCCTTAAAAATAAAAAATAATAATTCTCCCAACTGTTGAATTTCATTAATTAAACTCAGCCAGTCATTTTTTTCTCTCCAGCTTCTCATTTATATTTTGCTTTGTACTTGCTTGACTATTATGCCTCAAAAATCTGCTTTTATGTTGTCATGGTGATCTCAGAGCCCCAGAAATGAACGTTACATTTATTTCCTTGTGCAACTATTAACAGGCCTTGTTTTTCCTTCCTGGGGAGGAGGCAGGCTTTTCTGTAAGGTGGAGAAACTGGGTTGCGTTTGTTATTCTACTGCATTGCATTGCTGGAGGCTGTGACAGGCTTAGATCTGGTGAGAACTCATCAGTAGCTTTGAGAAGCCACTAAGCTTTGCTGTGGCTAAAGGTCAAGGCTGGCCTGGTTACATCCAATTTTTAATATGTCCAGGCTCACCTCTCGTATGTTGTTTCTGATCAGCCAACCCCATCTTCCAGCACTTCTTGGCCATTTGTGGAAGTCCGCTGTTTTGCCTAGGAGAACTAGTCTCAGTGAACATAAGGCTCAGACTAGGTTCCCCACTTAAGTCTAAGGAGTCATGTAGTACTTCAAAATAGCTCTGATGAGGGGCAGGCGAACCTCTCCCAGGCTGAATGTATTCTGAACCATGACGGTTCTGCTGAGCAAACGACACCGGATTGGTGACAATAGTGTCTTCTAAATAATCTCCATGTCAATAAGCGTAGTAAAATGTAGTACGTGGATAGTGATATTAGTACCTTGCCCTTCACAATATTGCCAGTAAAGCCTAGTGTTATAAGCATTTAATGAAGATACAGCAAAGCTGATGCCACTAGGAAATCAAAACCAACAGGCCTTCCAGGTAAATCTGCTTGTCTGGTTATGACACAGGGAAATGCTCATCTTCTGCTGTGGTGTAAGACCGTGTGATCTGAACTAACCCTTTCCCTGAATACTGCTGCCTTGTCCTCTACTCAAATGGCCTCCTCCTCACCTCTTACAGTGCTTAGTTTGCAGCAGGAGTACTGACTGCATGCAGTGCATGCTGATGGGACGTGGCAAGAGTGTGCCTTTAAGAAAGCAGGCATGAGAACTTGACCTCTCTTCCTTCTGTGCATGAAAAAGTTGCAAGAGAAGGAAGGTTCTGTGCCTCCCTCTTTTCAGGCCTGCCTGCATGGGTAGGAGAAGAATTATTTTTTTTTTTGCTATGTTAAAACATAGAGGTCATTTTCTCTTCATTGCATTTTCTCTCTCGTTATGTACAATTGTGGAGTATATCTTCAGTAGTAAGGGACAGATATTTTAGGGACTACTTTATCACTTCTGAGAAGTCAAACTCATGTATCACAGAGCTTTCTGAAGCCTTCTTCATGGACAGGAAGGGGTGACTCATTTTTTGCTTGTACGCTCAGGTTCCCACAGGGAATAAGTGATTCTGTGGCTTCTTTGGCAGTGTCTACCACAGGCTTCAGTGACTAGGACTATCATTACACCTTCAGAAAATAAAGGGACCTTTGAACAAATTCCATTTTGCAAATGTAAAAATTTAATATTTTGGCCAAGTACGTGACAGTAGTAGATCTTGGTAGTACCACATGATGGCTTTCTTTAATCAACCGCCTTCTGCAATATTCTTAAAAAAACGGCTAAAGTTCGCTCCCAGGCACTGTAACGTTCTTTGTTCTGCTTAACAAATCCATCTGATACCATCAAGACAAGCAAAGGTGCCTTCATCCCCTTCCTTCATTTGCCAAAATTTCCAATGGTTAGCCTTGCTGACTTACCAACAGTCAAAAACTTCCTATCTTTATGCTAGGTAGAGTAGCAGAAGTCCTTCTGAAAGATGTAGCTTATTTTTCTACAACAGCACACAAAATAAAGCAGACTTCTGTGGTTAGCTTTTGTGTGTGTTTTGTTTTGTTTTCATGTTTTACGGATCATTACTAAAAGGTGAGTGAGGATCAGAATAAAATGATGTATTTATTTAGTGTAGTAGTCACAGAATCATAGAGCCAGTCCATGATTCCTACACTAAACAAATACATCATTTTATTCTGATCCTCACTCACCTTTTAGTGCCTGAAGAGTGACAAAAATGTAGAAATAGTGAATAAACGCAATTGTTTCTATGGAATGTTGGAGTGAAACCAGAAGGGAAAATTGATCAAATATGTCTTCCCAAAACATTGCAAATACTCCTTGAAGTTCTGTGGGAGAAGTGAATTTAGAGACCATAGATTCCTTGTTTCCAAGCCAGTTCTCTGTAGAACTCCTTGATCAAAGATAGGAGCCATTAGGTCTGCTGTATCCAGTTGAATGCACTTGCTCAAAGGTGAAAGAGTGAGGCCTCCAGATGAAACAAGCAAATACAATGAAATCTTCATTGAAATACAGAAAGTAATGCATAAGCTAACAGATCTTGTCAAAGCTCAAGATTCACTTGTGTGTGTGGGTGTAGTAAACTCTATTTTAAAATCTCTTTTACCATCTTGCTCTTCTGCATGTTACTGTCCACATTTCAGCATGGGCAGAAATTCACATTACTTGAATTCCTTCTGTGTAACTTTTGAGTTGCCTGTATGCGTCCTTCCACCAATGCTGATGGCTAACCAAAATACCAGTGCACAGCACTGCCTTCGTCTCTTACTGTACTCTGTTATCTGCCATCGCCTTCAGTTCAACGAGAAAAAAGCAGTTCTTGCATGTAGCAACTTTCCAATAGGCATGGGTAAGCCCAAAGTCCCAAGCTGCGGTCTGTGGATTCTGACTGGTTCACAGAGCGTTGCTTAGGGCAAGCTGAGAACTGGCTGATGGCATAGCACTGGCATTGCTTCCTTTTATCCTGCTTTTCTAAATTGCATTAATGTCAGCAGAATTATGCTAAATACTAACCATTTCCTAATAGTTCATTTCCATGTAAACAATTGTTGTTGTTGACCAAAATGTTATATGATTACAAATAAGAGAGAGGGAAGGTGAGAAAACTCTTAAGGGAATCTGTGAAATAAAATGTAATCCATGTTCTGGGGAAGAAGAAGAAAAAAAAAAAAGACAACTGCTGTAACTCGTACCACTTAGTTACTTGGTTCAGGAACCAAGCAGAAAAGATGCACTAATGCACCTTCAAATGGATGAAAATGCCATGTAGAGAAAGTATGAAGTTTCTCATCATCAATGTGCACAAATTAAAAATTGGCTCTAAAAAACTGCCAGCTGACAGTGAGATCAATGAGTTCTTGTTTTTCTCTCAGCTGCCCTGCAGCAATATGAAGTCGTGATGAGAGAGAATGGTTCAGTGACTGGGGAATCAATTCCAGTGTACAATAGCTGAACTTGAGAGCACTGTAGACAAAGAAGTGCACAAATACAAACTGAAAGTCCTGATCCTGTGTTCAGGTGCTTGCTGGCAGATGTTTGTGCTTTACCAATGGGGTTCTAAAAAAAATAGAGGGAACCGTTCAAATAGATCTGATTACAGAGTTAAGGCTATGATAGGGGAAAACTATCTGCAGTAGCTTTTGAGCTCAAAAATACCCAGACTTAAATTGTTGCCTATACTCAGGATTTTACAGTCTTTGTTCTTATTAAAGTGCTTTGTTTTCCAATAAGATAAATTGGAGTACATACTTGCATGCCAAATGTCCCTACATAAATCTTGGACAAGTTATCTTCCCTTTCACAAACGCAGATGCTGCTGTATTTCTAGATGTATTTATTATTTGAATGCTTAATGTAACAGCATACTAGTAGATGCCACTAAAATGCATCTGTGGCAGGTACTTGCTGTGATTTAGTGAGCTGCTTTGACTGGGTTTCATACTACCTATTGAGAATGAGTTGGCTGGTTTTTTTTCACTGAGTATATGGCAATGCTTTTGCTATTCTGTGGCACTGTCTGCACAAACCAGGATACCTTCTGGGAGAAACGTATTTCCCTGTTTTGAAAAGCAGACGTACTAGCAGGATATACTGTGATCGTTTTGGCGTGGGCTGCTCACATTCTTAACTACAGTGGCTGAAAGAGAGACTAGCTCTTCTTCTACTCCTTTTTTCTGATCCCAAGCTAAAGTTTTAACTAAACCAGCATGATAGTCATCTTCTGTCCTCTCCAGTTAACTGCCTATGATTTTTTTGTGTGTCTTGTGGTGTCTTTGTTAAGATAATAGTTTGTTACAGTTACAAAAATACAGCTTGGGGGGAAGCCATCTCAATGATTTTATATTCATGTGTCTGTAGAAAAATTCCTAGCTGCAAACACAGAAAGCTAGAAAATGCCTCACTGGATCAGAACAGCAGTTAATGTAGCTCAGTGTACAGTTTCCAACAGTATCAGTATCTCATGCCTTCGAGGCAAAAAATGTTTGGAAGACAATTAGAAAATAACTTTTCATACAAGCTTCTCCCTAGATAACCTGTAAGAAATTTTTTAAAATTATTTTGTGACTTTAATTTCTTAAAAGGAAACTTTATCCATAGATAAATATGTTTCTGTAAATATAAGTATCTGTTAGGATGAAAGCTATTGTTAGTCTCATAAGGAAAAGTCCTGTAAATTCACAACATGCTGCTAGAAAAACAGAATTTTTAATTTTGAGAGATATAGCCCCTAATAATCTGTAAGTCTTTAGTAACTATTTACTCTTTGACAGCAGATCTGTCAGGCATCTTCTTCGATAGAAGACTGTTGGATGATCAATACAGGAAAATACTGAAAAACTGAATAGTAATATTTATAATAGCTCCATGATTTCTTACTAAAGAGGGTGAGAGTTGATATTTTCAATACTTAGTTGAGTTTTGGGGATTGACTCATTTCAATTCTCTGCCCTGCCACAGACCTTAGCCATGGACAATTTTATTTAGTTCCTCATCTGTAAAATGAGAACAACTTGCTGTATGGCAATACTGAGAATAAATAATTCTGGTGTTCGTTTATTGCTTCAGTACTGAAAGACAGAAGATTTGAAAGACCGTGGTCTCTCAGGATGCCAGTCTTTTCTGATGCCTTTGGATCTTCATTACAGATCAAATGATTCTGTCTCTACATTTTAGTGGAATAGCAAGTAGCTGTTAAGGGGAAGATAGATGGAAGGTGGATGCACATTCTCAGAATCTCGATTTGCTTGTTACGTGTACATGACTGGAAATCTTTTTACATTTGGTTTCCAAATATAAAATGGTAAAGTGTTCTGCTGCCCAGTACATACAGTTCAGATTCATCAGAATCAGTCATTAGAAGCTCTCTGAAGTTTCTCCCTGTCTTAGTGTCCACTAGAACGCACAAGCTGAATGAACATAATGCAAATGAACTTTGCATTTTGTTACCACAACTGATATAGCCCTTGCTATTGTGGGGGAGGGAAGGATTCTATTTGAGTCATTCCATTCACTCTGTCTTTATGACCATATCACATAGCAGAGCTTTATGAGAAGGAAACATTTTGTAGCTTCCACTGTATAACATACCGAGTTACTGGGATAGACAGTCTGCTGCATACAGAAGTCTTGTTTGAGACGTGTCCAATATTTAATGAAAGCTGTGGGAGTTGGAGTGTTCTCTCAAATAGTCATTGAATAAGGCCTTTCTATCAAAAGACTTTTAGCTAGGGACCTAAAGGGACTGTAGGGAGGGGAAAAAAAAAAAAAATTAATATTAAATCTTGCCCAGGTAGCTCAAAACTAGTGTCATTTGAGCAGCCTGTGTAACCACAAAGATACAAACTGTTCCTAATATTCTGAGCCAATTTATTTCATGTAAAGGTATCCAGTTTACCAAGCCTTTCCCAGCGATGTATTTGACTCAAAAGTAAAATGAATTCTACATTTAGTTTGCAAAAACAGTTGAATGAAAAATACGAAAATGTATTGAATTTCCAAATTGAATAGCCTGTTCTTGAAATACGAGTATCTCCAATAAAAGACAGATCTGATCTTGACCCTTTCTCACTGTTAGCAGAACAGGAATTACTCCTGTTGACTGGGAAGATAAATAGTTTGTGAAAGCAAACCCTTGAGGAACTATTGTGTGCCTTTTGAGCTTGTCTTTCTTTTACTCTCCGCCTTTTCCTTTGCTTTATTCTGTGGAAGTATGTTTACTATACATCTCTCTCTATCTGTAACCTTCAAAACTCCCCCTGCCATTGTCATTCAACATTGTCCTATACTGATATGCTCAGGGAAAAAGCTTTTGTAAAATCCCAACCTTACAGTCAAGTGACATTCTTCTGCGTTTTTCTGTATAGCCACAGCTAGGAGAGCGGAAGAGTTTTGATCAAATTAATAGTAACACCAGATGCTTAATGCTGCTTCTGCCCTACCACTAACTGCTTGCTTTTTGCTCTTGCCTATATTTTTTCATGAATATTTGGTAACACTGGAAATAAACAATGCCTTATTCTCTTTTGGCTGCAACTGTGTTTTTTTTAAGTCTGGTGCATGATTATGGCTCTTGGTATGCTAACACTTTCCTATCCTACCTGTACGCCCCCCCAGTTTCTAATCCATCCTCCCCCACTTTGTTTCAGCCTGGCTTTCCAACACAGGACATTCCAGTGAACTTGCAGCTTGGTTACCATACAGATAGTGTTTGGTTTCTCATTGCTTTAGAGTGGTGAACAATTCATCTTATTAGGTGGTATTTATGTTCAAGTCAAGTTCTTCCATTCTGACCGGAGTAATATTCTTAGACACATCTGATGCTCATTTCAGATCTACTTCTGTGTTTGAAAGTCTGGCTTCAATTCATTTATTTTGGGGTTACGTTTTAGTCAAGAGCTTTTAAAAATTGGGAGGGTAGAGAGTATCTATGCCCAAATCTTTGTTGATGGACTGGTGTTTATTACCTTACTGGTGCTAAACTAAGGGAAGTGTATGTGTGTATGTATGCATGTGTATATAGATAAACACAGACCAACATATAAAATACTACTAATAATGTGGAAAATACTAAGAACAGTCTTTGAAACCTAATTTAAGGCAATGATTGGCACTCAGCAAAAAAAGTTAAATAAATTCTTGTATTTCTTATATTGAAGAACTTTTCAGAAAGGAGGTTCAGTTGGTTAAATGAGGGCATTTGCTTTGTGTCTTGTAATTTTAGATCCCAGTTATGGAAAGTGCTCTAATTTGGCATATTTTAACTTTAAACATGCTGAAATTTCAGCACAATTTATTGACTAAGAAAAGATGTAGCCCACCATATTGCAAAATATTGAGACTTACCTCAGTTACTTAACTCAACTGGATTTCAAACATAGGAGTCTAGAGCTTAAGGATTATAGTGTTCATGAAAATACCCATATGTTAAACTTCTTCCACAACTATGCAGTTGCTTGCACTTAAACTGATCATTTATTTCTGTAAGCATGTGTGAGTGTTTACAGGATAACAGCTTAATGTTCTGTCACTGAAATTGAGGTGGACTTATTTCTCACTTCTGAAGGGATGACTTTTCTTGTTTCTAATCAATCTTAGAACTGAGAAAACTAGTACTTATTTGGGCAGGACAGAGAACTTTTAAGTGAGGCCAGACATATACAGTCCATCAAATGTGAGTCTTTGTTAAGTATTTAATTCCTTATCACTTCATAGTACTGGATCCTTGAAGACTGCCCAAGTCTGATTTTTACCAATTGGAGTTAGCATCAGATTATGTTTTGCTGGAATAAAATTGTATTTTTCTTTTAAAAGCGAACTTTAAGTCAAAATTATGCCTAAAATTATATATATAGATAATGCCAGATTTGTAACTTCATTTTTCTTCATTTTTCTTTAATATTAAACAAGTGAAAAACCTCACAGGAAGCTTGCAAATTCAGTGGGTTTCACTTGGAGAGCTGAAGGTGTTTCTCTCAGCTATATTTACAAGCAACCACTCTAGGATGCTTTTGGCAACCAAACATTTCTCCTCAATTCATCTTCTTTTGCCCTGTGTGGTTGGTTTTCTTTGTTGTTGTTTTTGTGTTTTGTTTTTGTTTCCCCCCACCACCACTTAGAGTTGCATTTATTTTATTCATATGGTATCCCCTCCTTTCACAGAGACAAGGAAAATGTTGCAGCAGCATCAGAAAACAGGTAATGTTTGCTCTGCGTGTTCTGTTTCTTCCTGTTCAATTTGCCTCCACTTTACTCATATTGTTCTTACCTCAAAGCCATATGAAATTTGTACAATTTGAGTGGACAAATAAGGATAGAGGTCGCAACTAAGGTTTTGGGGCATTTCTTTTTAATGTAGAGTTCAAATTTCTATGAGATGGTAGCAGACTATGAAACAGGGCAGGGAGATCAACTAGCTCGACTTATAAGCCTGAAAAATGAGAAGCTTTTATCAAGTCTTGTTGAAATGGAATGTTGCCCGTTTGGGATTTTAAGAACAATTTCCATTTTAAACTTTGTCTAGGTTGTTCAAGATACTTTTAAGATCAAAGTAAGAATCTTTTGGGTATTGTGAGAACATTTTTAAATCTGATTCTTGCATATGTTGTTTTATCCTTGCTGGGCTTTGAGGTTCAAAACATACCACTGTAAGTAACTTCTTTCAATTCGTAAGTGGTTTTCTACCAAAGAATCTCAGCACACTTTGCAGTTACGTATAGAAATACATCTATAAAGGTACACACAAGTACTGGAACAAAGGAAATTAATGTGATCAATTATTTAATGGAGCAAAGAAATGCCTCTTATTAGTTCATGCCATGAAACAATTTTTACCTCACTGCTTTTCTGTCTTGTTCATCCCTCCATAAACAGTGCACAGCTACTTTGTTTTTAAGACTTCTCGCATTTGAACAAAGGTCGCATAGAACTAAAATCCAAGTGTAAGCATTATCCTCACTAATGTCACGAGCAATGGTAACTGGCACTTGGAACAATAGGTAAAATAAGAATTTTGTCAGAAGAATGAAATAAAACCCTTGATTCCTGCGTAACAAGTGTATATAAATTAAATTGAAAACCGATGTAACACGTTAGCATTTCAGTAGCTGTTTGACTTTTGCAAAACCATCTACAGGACTGTGCAGCTGCTCCACTGAAATCTCTTCTTTTGGATTTTACCAGGAACAGTTTCTGATGTATGACTGGTGTTAGTGTCACACTACTTTGCCTTAATCTTGCATGGTTTGTCACACCATAGCTTTTCTCCACATCCATTATCATCACAGCTTTGCTATGTGTCTTACTTTGATATGCCTAGCAATATGGTTTCCAGATTTAACACAAGGTACTTCTCGGAGTTCTTAAATCCTTTCCTGGTCTTAAGCTGTAATGAACTATCAAGCTTTGTCACGATTTCAAATGCAGTACCATGATGATCTCCTATGGTGTAAGGAATTTAGGGATACAAAAAGAGGACACTGCAGATTTATTTACAGATTTAAATCTTCCAGGAAAAAGAGAAGACAGAAAAACGAAGCCTTCATTATTAAACCCAGACTTGATTTTTCAGTTAAGAGGTTCAGCACCTTTGTTAGTCTTCTCGTGTGGCTCTCCTGCCCCAGCTTTGCCTGCTGCATACAAATAATAACTGCTGTCTTAAAGGGACAGGTATTAGTGTTCTAGAGTGCTGCTTTATTTAGCATGGATAGAGAACACCAAGTATCTCTGAAAACAACAAAAAAACAAACAACCCTTTTTCTGTTAAAGCAACCAGCTTCTATGGCTGGAATTCTCCCTCTCCCTCAAAAACTTGCTATTATCTAGGAATTTGGTGACATGATAACAAATATCTCATTTACAAATTCCCTTGTAATCTTTGTTACCCAGGCCTTCAGCTACTACGCATGCGCCACAGTATGTGACCTCAAGTATTTGGCATCCTCCTCAGTCATGCACCAAGGATGCCAACACTGACAATGCTAAGCCAGTGGCCTCCAAGGGGTCTGTGAGGCTTGGAGCGGGTACAAGTCAGAGGGAAGCCAGTTTCATCACTACTGGCCAGAAAGTCCCTCTAACTTCATCCAGTAATCAAAGGTACACTGTGACGTGTAACTGCGTAACTGACCTGGTTTGGAGCTTTGGAATGGTTTGGTAATAACAATCTCTAACTCTTCCAGACAAGAATGCCCACGGCCTAAAAGGCAGATGTGTAAGTTCCATAAATTCCAGCAACCTCAAGTTCCCATGGATTTTACATGTTAAAGTGACACTCTTAAGGATTTCATCTAGAATATACAGGCTAGAGCAATTAAGCACCTTCTGCAGAAAAGCAACAGCTGATACTATTCACTGTATTTCTACAAGCATTCCCATATTCAAATGCAAAATTCTTCCACGGTCTTTCTCTAAATATCTTCTCCAGCACTTTTTTTTCTAAAAATGCTAATGTAAAACAGTTAAGTTTTGCCTATTCATTTTGATTTTGTCCCTTATATTTTCAATTTTATACAAGAGATCTGTTGGATGACTTGAAACAAAAAGGACTTCATGCATTACAAGGAGACCAAGTGCAGCTGTAATAATCTATTAGATTATTTGGACAGAAAGTCACATAATTTAGGACTCTACTGAGATCACAAGGAGTCATCTGCGATTTATTTTCAATGTTTGAGTGCATTTGTTGCTCTGTTTCCTCATTACAGTTGTTAACCATTATTATCCTCTTAACCTCTACTGATCTGTGTTACTTTTCATGAGTGAAAATCAGTTGAGAAGAGTATGTGTTTGTGTTCATCCACTTAACGTACTCACATCATGCATTTTATGTTTGTTACAAATACAGAGATGTTTCAGAAGATACATTTCCTTTGATTTTTCTTAAAATGCAAAATACTGTAAAGAATAAAAGTGTACAGAATACCTGTTTAAAATAGAAAGCAAACTTAATAGTGATGCTCTTAAAATAGATGACTTTTTTATAAAACAGCATTCACATTTGCTAACTCTCAAAATTCTTCCACACCTGAATAACTTTAAAAATAAAAATAATAAATTGAAGTTCTAGAAAGGAGGCAATTTGGGGAAAAAAAATAAATGAATATCTACATAAAATATCTATTTAAAATTCATAGTGGGTCAATTAAAAACAGTCAAGTTAGTCTGAATTATTTTCTATAAAAAAGAATTAGTTACAACTGTACACATTATATGTAGTACGATCACCCTGAGTTTTAAGGTTTTTATATATTTCATTTTTATCTATTCTACTTCCTTTTTCTGTTAAACAGTTAATGTGTTCTGCCCTGCAGGAATGTGATCAAGCCTCTAACATTTTACTTGCATTAAAAATCTATTACAGCATGTAAGATAAAATTTCTATTTCTCTTATTTTTTTAAAGGTATTTCAGTATATTTGCATTTAGTTCATATCTGTTTGTCCAGTTGACATCTGTCTCCATACAGGTCCTTGTCTACATACATTCTCCTCTTTTCCTCTTTCCTCTTTTTTTTTTTCTTCTTCTTCTTTAATATGTATCAATGAGTATGTGTTTTGGTTAACATTTTGGAGATTGTTACAACATATAAGTAACCTCACTATTTTCTTCTATTTAAGGTATAAAGTTTTGATTCTTTTGATATCTGTAGCAATTTTCATTTCAGTGGAAATAGACAAAATAGGTGAAATCATTGTTTGTTTTTAGGACATGCATGAAATTCCATTATAAAATGGAATATAATGTTGTACAGTTTGTCCTTTCATGTTTGCTCAATCAAAGATGTGTAAGTACAAAATTTTGAGTCAACATGTAATGTGAAAATTCCAGCGCCCGCTGTTGCTGAGGGGAATTGTGCGAGTGTTCCTTTACGTTAAAACTCAGTAATAGACTAGCCTATGATCCATAGCTGTGATGTGTAAGATACAGCTACTTTGCTACATAGCTATCTAATTGATGCAGTATTAATGAAGTGGAAAAAATTACAACCTAATGCAAATGCATCAGGAGGGATAGTTAATCTTGAATTTAAATGCAGATTATGATGAACAAACTTTTGCAAAAGTAATGCAAAAGTTTTTCACATACTGATTTGAAATCCAGAATTGCAAACAGGATGAGTATGTTCAAAAGTCCACTTGCTATGTTTAATTGGTGGATGTAGCAAAGATGCTTCCGTTTCAGCTAATCAAACAGTAAAATACTTAGCTGAAATAAGAGCTAAGATTCCATCACTTAGATTACCAAACCCACAGAACAAAGTGTCATATGAGAGGAGGACAGGGGAAATGGGACAGTCCCTTGAAGAGCCAGGGGTATCCTGAATTGTGAAGTACTAAACTCTCATTCTAGCTCCTGAGGAGTACGACTTGTAAGATCAGTGTTTCTGAGAGAAGCAAAAGAGAATATTAGACAGAATGGCTGAAAGACAGAACTCCCCGCTCCCCCACTGAGAACTTTTAAATGACATAGTGATTTTTTTTGTTTTATTGACAACTAAATAATGAATATACATATTACTCTCCTTTTGTTAATATCCAATTCATTGACACAATCAGCAAAGACCTAGAATCTTGTAAATCCATCAAAATATATATATTTTTTTCATTGGATGCTAAGAAGAGCTAGTGGGAGACAAACTGAACCTCACAGAAGATTGTTTCAATTTTTAACTCTAAATTAACTTTCAAGGTTGTTTAATGGATCAACTTTACCTGATTTGTCTGTCTGTAACAGCTGAATAATACTTTCCAATCTGAGTGATGGTGTAAGGCTAAAATATGTTAACGAGCACTGCACGCTCACATAGCAAGCAGTGCAAGACGTTAGCAAAATGGCCACAGGATGCAAGACTAGACTTTGATCATTTAAATCTATTTTGCAATCAAAGATAACATGGAACAGAGAAGTAAAAATGTTTATTTTATCTGTGCCACAAGAGGACCCCAAGGATAACTCATGCTCATCACCCAAGTGGTTTTAAACCTAGATAATAAAATGTTATGCTACTTTTTTTTTTTCCATTACATATTCTTCTTATGTGTAAAAAGGTGAGGTGTCTTATCATTCGATAGGTTGGCCAGCATAACATGCAGTGCATTTAGGGCAGAGATGAGCTAACAATCAGTGGACTCCTAAATACATCTTTCCAGTACCTATATGGCAGAAAACTGACTGAAGTCAGCACAGAAGTGTGCTGACTGTATCTCTAGACTTTCAGAACCTGCAGGAAACCTGCTGCTACAAAACTATAATAATATCCCTTAAACTGCTTTTCTTCATCTAATTAGGAGGTTTACTCTTTAATGTAAACTTCAGCTCCTGGAGTAATTATTGCATGAAATTTATCCTAACTCACAGAGTTTGTGAAAGAGTCTGTACAGCTATCAAAGTACTGCACGCCACACTCCCTGTTGCTGGAAACAGTCCTCTTCAGTGGGAAGAGGACTTCAGTGTTGTATAAGATCTGGGATAAATTTCAGTCAGGACCAAAAACTGCATTACAGTCTTAACTGCTCATATGAAAAGGCCTAACAAATGTCTTTTTTATCCTCCGCTGCCCCCCCCCCCCCCCCCCATTATTGTGCTTTTCTCTCAGTAACACAGCCTGCTACTATGTTTGCAGATTCAGGTGCAAACATAGGTTTCATGCTTTACATTTAAATATGCATTTTTTAAGATGCTTCTTGTTTTATTTAATTTAACTCTAATTAGTATCCCTGTTGAGCATGCTCCGGTGTCTACCAGCTCTGCCTCTGCTCCTGCACCACATGCTTCAGCACATCAGCCTGCTACTGCTGCTCAAAATACAGCCAGTCTGATGACACCGCCAGCAACCACTCCCACCTCAGTAGTGCAAGAGTCTTTCTCATCCTCCTTCCAAAGGTAACGCTTCGTTGCTTTTTCCTTTTGCAGATGTACCCCTGTATGGCTCTGGAAATGCTGCATACACATTCTAAACTTAAGAATGTTGTATGTACATGCTGTAGCCTTTTTATATGCTTTTATGTATTTTTGATTTTTTTTTTCTTATTTTAAAGTACGTTCATGTTTGCAAAGAACTTGCAAAATAAAACTGCCCTAAAAATATTTCTTTAAAAATAGCATTGTCTGGTATATAGTTTACATTTTCAAAAAAACAACTTTGGAGTTAAAACTGAAAGTGTTTTTTCACTGCTTGTAATAAAACCAAAACAACATCTCACAGCTTGTCTTAATAGCATTTCTAAAGTATGACATGAAATGGAAAATTCAAAAAACATATAATTTACTCATGTGATTGAGCTTATCATATTGTAGCAGATGCCAGTAGAACAGGATGGACAGTGACCAGTAAAACCACACATCTTATGATTGAGTGCACTGAGTATTAAGTCAATTCATCTCTAATAGTTTGATCTACATTTTTTTTCTAATACAGTTCAGTTATAGAGCTAATGTGAGTTTCTAGGAGTTATAGTGGTATATCAGAAGCGATCAGACTCAGTCTGTGAAGAAATAAATGGGATTTATGCTGCTGTCACATTACAGTAGTTTTGGGGATAGTAAGAGTGAAATTTTGCTGTATATTATTCATTCTTCTTTGGGTTTTGCTACATTAATATTCCTAAAATGTTTATATTTTATCATGCTTTTAAAAATCCAAGGAAAAACACATAATCAGTAATACAAACTCCTTTAAATAAGTGAGATCTAAGATGTAGTCTGCTGTATGTTAGAATTCTGTAAATAGATTTGGAAGTCTTCTTATCTCTCTTTCTTGTTTAATTTTCTCTATTTCACTTAAATTATATATGTATACCAACTACTTAGTTTTTCACTTCAGTCATTTTTTTCCAAATCATCACCTACTGGATTCCAGTGCTTTTATTTCCAGTGCAAGAAAACCAATCATCCAGCCAGCAAAGGAGGTTTGAATAAGGTATTATACTGTAATTCAGAAGTGTGCTGAAAGTCATGTCACCTGAAATAATGATATGGCTTAAGCAATTTTATCCCGTTGTTGAAACTGTAACATGAAAAAAATGAATTATGTAATACGTGCCTCAAAAACAAATGCCTCTACCCAACTAATCATGCCAATAACTTTTAAGGAAAATTCTTTATCTGGTATTGTTTTCATATTAAAATGTTTAGCTTGAATTCAGACTCAAACATCCTCAGATCTTGCAGGTAAAAATATGTATTGTTGGTAAAAGTCCTGTCCTGAAGTATTGTCTGTCTTACTTTTCAATACATTCTGTTTTTAAGGTCTTTTACATTATGTGTGCATTTTGTCTTGTGTTCTGTAGGGATGTTGCTTGGTTGTGCTATTCTGTAAGTCTGCAGATGTACACTACAGAAAACCGGTTCCTGGTAACTATACAGCAGTCTTCTTGTACCTGAACTCTGACAAAGTTTGGTTCTGATATCATGATTTTCTCCCTGTGAAATTATTTTGTACATGCTTTCATGCTTTTACTGTGTCTTCTGCAGAGTGCTTGCAGCCCCCAGCTCTATTTCGCAACCTAAGCCTTTCCTTGGGTCCAAGAACATGTCATTAGCAGCTTCCACTATTTCATCTGCTATCTCATCTCAGTCTAGGTATACCTACAAGGCTCTTTTCTGATTCTTTTAATTAATTTGTTTTGATTCTGTATTAATCTCTCAAATTTAAGGTGTTCTGCTTTTTAAGAGATTGGTTTTGTGAAGAATATTGAAAAGCCTGACGTGTTTAATGGAATAGCCTTCTTGCTTCATCATTCACATTAAAACCCAGCTAGTAAACACCTAAGGTTTAGTCTTAGTATATGTAACCAAAACATCTTTTTAGATCAAAGGTATTTCAGGTGGTTGGTTTGTCCTGGTTTTGTCATCTTAAAATGAAAATGTGTCAGGCCTCAGTGAGGCCAGGCAGAAATGACAGAATTTTTTTCCCCCTCGTGGTCAAAACACAGGATCATAGTTTAAGCATCTGATGCACTTTCAAAGGACCACAGATCTCCTGTTATTACAGTCTTAGTTGTGGCTAATGAAAGACTACTGATAGGCAAAGATAGGATCTATCACAAGAAAGAATGCTGCTGTACTGACCCATTGCTAAGCTTTTTCTTAGCTTGCATTACCACTTTGTCAAGACTAACAGAGGAAAAAGCAGCAGATTTTAAGGTTCATTATCTGAATAGAGTCTTCACAAATAATGAAAAAGTGAGTCAGTAATACATTCAAAATGGTTATTACCCCAAGTGTTTTTTTACCTTAAAACAAAATGTAGTTAGGAATCACCCAAAGGTGTTGCTTGAAATGAACAAAGTATATAAGTTTGAAGACTACACATTAGAGGTAGAATAATCTTATTCAAGAGTATCAGAAAAAACAGCAGTTAAGCACTATGTACTGTTACATACTTGAAAGCATTTTGGTTAGCTTCACATCACTGAAACTGATGCAAAAATGAAATAGCTACAGAACAGAAGATCAGGAGAGTTGCGAGTTTTAGGATGTAAGCATGGCTCTTTGTTTCTATAATTCCCCACATGGAGCTGCTAAAAGATAAGCAAAACTAACTATTGGTGCAATTCCATATATTTGAGTGGAAGTACAATGGTCATATCTTACATCATGAATTTGGTGAATGTCACCAAGAATGTTACCCAGAATGGTAGGACAGAATGGAACAGTGACATCTAGTTTTTATGTACGAACTTGCAAAATTCTCAAGAGATTAGTTATGTAGGTAATTGATTTTTTTTGTGGGTATCCATCCTAAAATACTGTAAGAGGACCTAATTTTCAAGTTATGAGTGCTCAGTACATTTCAGAAGTAATTCTTACAATGTCTTTTTGCTCAGTTCTGTGCTCGGATTAGGCTCTTAAATGTCATTGGTATTATTTTATCTGATGTTTGTTTAACTAACAAATCTTTTTCAGTCAGTTGGAATGATCGCATAGCTTTATGAGAATAGGGTCCTATGTAGCTCTTCTAGGAGTCTGTTACAAGTCTCTAATAACCAAAAAAAGACCCTTACCTACTGAGCAACAATAATAATAACTGTGTGTATTTGAGCTTATTTATAACACTGGTGTGCAAAATCCATTTATTTTTTTCTGAGCTCCAGAAGAGAATCAGTTTTAGTATTTCTCCAAGCTAAGGACTGAAATGTATCCATCAGTGAGAACATGAAATCAAATTCAAGTTGACTATTTTGGCCAGTCAGTGGACATCTATTTTTTTCATCAGCCTATATCTTAGGACCCGTAGAAATCTTGATATGATAGGTGTATTTTTACATACCTGCATGAGAGATTTCCTTTGTGTTCTACTAACCTTAGTGAGAATTATACAAAAGAGCTAGTAATAGGTCTCGTGTAGTAGCCTGCATGTAGTAATACAGCATGTAGTACTTCTTATTTCTGCAGCAGTTTCATTGAGATTAGTATTAACTTCATAAAAGGCTCTAGCTCTTTTAAGAATAATTATTAGATAATGAAAAACTTTTACTTAGTGGACAACTTTGTAGCAATCCAGAAAGATAAAATCACAGATGCATTCATTGCATATATCACTTCCAGGGATCCATCAGAAGAACTGCAATAAAGTTTATTTTATTGTACACCCTAGATTAGAAAAGTTTTTTTTATACTTCAATGAAAAAAAAGGTATTATTCATTGATAATTTCTGTGTCTAGGTATCTAAGTATCTTGAATGAGCGAATATATTTCTAACAACTAATAAATTAGAGCAAGTATAACACTATTTCTTCATTCAGAATTATCCATTCCACTTTAATTTCACATGCCTTTCATTCAGCAAAGGGAAGCAATGTGAGGCCTTGAAGCTCTAACGTCATTTGTAATTAATTCATTTCTAGTTATGTATCAATACTTAGAGGACAGAGCCAGGCCCTTTGCAGTGGTTTCCTGTGGGATGATAGGAGGCAATGACTGCAAACTGAAAAAAAGATTCTGACTGGCTAAGGAAAAAACCTTAAGCCACCCTTCAAGCTGAGCAGGGCAACAGGTTGTACAGAGAGGCCAATTTTGAAGGTTTTCAAGACCACACTGGATAAAACCTTGAGCAACCTGGTCTGACCTCAGAGCTGGCATTGCTTTGAGCAAGAGCTTGGATGAGAGACCTCCTGAGGTCCTTCTCAACCTGAAAGCCCCTGAGAATCTATGAAAAACAGGTGTCCACTTCAGAGAGCAGTGTTTTAATCAAACTACTAAACGCTACTGTTCATAGCCAGCAATTATCTAAGTCAGAGATAAAAAATCTCCAGCAATCAGCTTTGTATTCCAGTGCTCTAAGATCTTACTTGCCAATGGATGACAGAGGTATCATGCTGACATATACTTCGTTATACAACGACGTTGTTATCAGCAGGCATATATTATTCTCTTAGGTAATATCTTTCCGGGTAGTTCATTAATGCAACAAGCCTTAGGACATAAAGGCAAATCAGAAACTTGTAAGACTTGTTAAAAATCGCTTCCCTGACAATCAGGTACGAGATGCAAATTTGCATTCTGTTGGAAAGTTATGTTGCAGCTGAAGTTCATTCTTTATCTTTGTGCACTAGTTTCATGTTTGTTTATTTTTAAAACTGCCACATATTACAGCTAGTGTGGTCTAACTAACGGCCTAAAAGGTGTTTCTAAATTAACTTATAATTCAAATTGTTGAGCATCTGATAGTTTTCATTTAGAAATCAAGCAATGCATTAGCATGAAAAAATGCAGATTTAAAAGCTCCGGTTTCACCTTGACATATCCCATTGGAGCATTACTGTAGTTCATATTTTATTTTGAACTAAAATTATATGGATAATCTCATTTACAACAATATACCTGTCTCGTAAAATATGGTCAGGCAGAATGAGTCTAAGGCTGTCCCACCATTGATCCCGTAGTTTTTTTTCTTCCTTCAGATACCTTAGAAAACGTCTATCAAGAAAATGCAGGAGGATTTCTTGATCAATGTCCTCAGCTATTTTAATCTTTTTTAAAGCTTGTTAGGTCAGTTTTATCTACTTCTATTTCTTACTTTTGCTTTTTTGAGCAAGGCTATACGTACACATAACAACTAACATGGGTAAAATCTTCATAATCTTCTTGAAGAAGGATGTTTGTAGTCATTAATCTTTAACTGATCACATTTCCCTTACTTTGAAACCCACAGTGTTAATCTTTTCCACTTAAAATCTTGCTTACAAAGAAGAAAGCACAGCAGGGGTCTTCTAAATAAGCCACAAAGCTCTTTATGTGATTGGTGATTCCATTGGGAGGGTAAAAGCAGGGCAACCAGTGAGACCAGCACTCTGGGAATATAAAAGCAGGAGAAGCAATGGAGAGTCAGGTTTACGGTTCTAAAAAAAAAAAAAAGTAGCGCTTGTGATTCTAGGGTCTGAATCCAAGCACTGTATGTCTGGTACCTGGTGGGGTTACTGTTAGTTTTGGCAAATGGGGCCTGTGTTCCTGTGTGATGTGATTGCTGCCACGCAGCTCTGCACTGCACTACGTTTAGACAGGACTTGTGTTCATTCTGAACCCTCTTGTTTCTCAGCTCATATGTTGTGCAAAGTCTTAAGTACTTGTATTTACATAAATGAATCATTTGTTCTGTAATGATAAGGGTTTCCCCAATGAAAAAAATCTACCTGTTCTCCCAGAGCTATGATCAACACACAAATAATAAATAGAACGGTACAGCAATGGAGAAATGGATTGTGATAGCTTGATGCTGCCATTTCAACTATTTTCTGCTTGTCATTTCTGCGGGGTTATCCTTGTTGACCCATAACTCTCTAGGAAATTTAGCTGAACGTTGAACATTCATTCATTCAAGTTTTGCTGATGCATAAATTAAGCTTATGATACTGAAAAAAAGAAACTTACACTTAATTTTCTGTGATAATACAAACTGATGGTGAATGTCAGACTCAGTGGTTGAATTAGAATTCCACAACTAAAAAGTAAACAAAACTGGATGACAGCAGCTCACAGAGCAATATACTCAGCTCATTTACTTGTTACCCTTATTGAGGTTTCACTATGATGCCCAGACTAAGTTAGGCAAAATGTAATGTAATACTGATCTTATATCTTTATAAATATGAACATGTTGTTTACTATAGCATTTACTAAGAGTAGCTCCTATTCATAAAGAAATTCACTATAGGACAAGATATCCCAATTTTCTTGTTACATTTTTTTTCAAATACAACTTTTGTCTCATTTTAGTATCAACCGGCATTCTTCCACCTCCATCAGCTACCAGTCAAAGAAGAGGTATAAAAATGTTTTGTGCAGCTACTCTACCTTGAAAGCATTTAACAGTTTATTGCTGCTAATAGGCATCTAGTGAAGTATTAACATGAACATCTGCTTAGAAATGTTTACTTTCTTACAACTAATAGTTTTTAGAGCCAGTGTTTAATTCATTGCCTGTCACATGCCATTGGCTGCTACAGATAAATTCAGTAAAGGTGCTTTCACTGCTTTTTATATGCCATTGCTTCCTGTTACATAAGAGCATCTTTGACACTTAGGACATATTTTTTCTTTTTCTTTCTTCTTTCATTCTTTTTCTCTTTTTTTCCTTATTTTTTTTTAATAATGATATGCTATTTCCTTCTCTTCAGCAAAATTCTGATAAATCTTTTAACTTCACTAAAACCCTTAATGATGTAGTATAACACTTTATTTCTCTGACAAACCTTTTTATCTTCCTTACTGTATTTAATATGCATCATATATTGGTAAAATATTTCAGCAATTGGCTTCTAATTTTGTCATGAATTTGATACTAAGAATACAATTCTTTTTGGTATTGTTTTTGTCTTTTTAACTTATTTTCCCTACACATACAAGGAAGTCTGGTAGCATGGTTTTATCATGCTATTAACTTTAAAAACAAAAAAACAAAACACTTTTCTTCATGGCAGTCTATCACTAAACTGGCTCAGAACTTCTTTGTGTTTTGTGTGTTAAGAGATGTTGAAATGAGTCTTTACACCAATGGACCTGCACCCCTGGAAATAGGCTTTCCTGACTCTGTGCCATTTTCAGATTAATGCTGTATGACACACATTATTTTAATCTCTTAATCCACATAGTAAATATTGATCACTGATGCTGTAAAGGTAAGTTTTTTTTTGTTTTGTTTTGTTTTTTTTTTTCTTCTGGTTTTCTGTCTAGTTTATCTTGAACAATAGATTTTTAAACAAGGAAAAATCTTCAGATACTGCATGTTTAGCTAAAGGCATTTTAATAGATGTGTGTGAAGTCAGCGTACGTGAAGTATCACTCTTGCTCTCTGTGCTACAGTGAGAGGAATGATTCTCTGTCCAGTGACCCCAAGTACAGTCTGTTCTTATGCATTATAGATATGGAGGGATCAATAGGAAGTAGATGTTACAAATGGAAAGTAAAAAGTCTTACTGTGCTTTGGTTGTTACAAAATGGTGCACAGTGAACAACAGAATTTACAGTAAATACAAAACCAGTGAAATAGTTTATCTTGGAGAGCCTGTTGGGCCAAAATGGACCCAAATCCAGCCCTAAGTCCTAGACAAGGTATAGAAATAACTAGCTATCATTATTATAGCAATAGCAATGTTTCTACATCTAAATAAATAAGCAAAATAAATCTGCTTGAGGCAGCAATGCTCGGCATACTAGATCTGTAGTATAAGCACTGTCAGAGCAGAAAAAAAAACTGTGTTTTCAGGATAGTTTTATTTTATTTAAAAATCAAATCAAAATTTTTTGTTTGTAATATATTTTTTTCAACCATTACTGGAAGGAATTTGCTGGTTTTGTCACAGGTAAAAAATATAATATGCTCTCCAGACTGAATCTGTTTCCGTTGTCCGGGAAAGTCCAAGCAAAGATTAATCATTGATCTTGCAAAGCAGGACATTTCTTCTCTTCTTACGCTTGCGAACTGTCTCTTACAGCCAAAGATGCTATAGAAATAAATGCTAAAATCTCAGCACAAATAGATAGGTATCTAGCTTATTGAGACCAGTGAAACAGAAAGGAAAAAGAGTAAAGCTATGTTACCACGGTAAGTATAAAAGATATTAAACACTGAATGGTTTCTGTTACTGCAGGGATCTCAGTATCTATCTGTTGCCTCTTCCGTGTACTTCCTTATTGCGTTCTCTCTTGCTTGCTTTGTTTGTTATACTCTTTTAGCAGTCTGTGAATCAAAATTATTACAAATAGAATCATCAAATAGAGCCATCCTATGTAACAAGCAAATAGAAGAGGCATATACTTCTATGTGCTAATATAATCAAACTCAGAATAGCCCGTTTGAGCCATAAAATGGAGAAAAAATGATTCCTTATTGATGTTTGGAACCCCGAGCAAAGGTTTTTAGTCAAGGGATGCAGCAATCACAGCACAGTATTGCATATCATGTGCTTTTCAGTTAGCTGAATCTAAGCATTAGAAAAGTTAACATAAATTAATCTCAGTCTAAATATGGAAAAGTTTCAGAAATCTTTTTTTAAAGAGCACTCTAATATTTTTGAAATGAGTACTATGCTTATATAACCTGTAGTTAGTAATTAAATTCCATAAATTGTGCTTCTGAGCCAGTATCTTTTAAAGTCAATGAGAAATCCCCCATTGATTTATCTTGGGCAAGAACAGGCTTGTTGGTTTGTAAAGGGCCAGAAAACCAAAACTTTCTGTGTGTGTTCCTTACGTCCGATCCATTCTTAAACTGCAAATGTCTTTAATAAATTTGTCTTATTCCTTCAGTAAGCTGTCTTCTGTGACAAGAGCAACTTGGCATTATTTAAACCCCTTATCCAGCTAATTTTTCTTTCTGAAGAATTGTCCAAGCCTTTCTTAGCAATGATTAATGAATCTCAAAGTATTCTCTCTGTAGCTATCAAGGACGATACCTTTGGCGTACTATGGAAGCTTCCAGATCTCTTGATTTCCTAATCAGTAACTTCTGCTGTTTATATATAAAGTTGCTCATACCTCCATTTTGCTTTTAGAAACACAACCCAGTCATATACACCAATGCCTGTTTCTGCAAGCTATGGTGAAAGTCCTGCTGCTTCTGCTGCTTCAAAACCAAGAGTTATCACTACTGCCAGCATAAAGCCCTCTGTCTACCAGCCAGGTAAGGAGACTTCCCAGTACTGAAATGTATGTGCATTTCTTTTAGAAAAAGATAATATGCATTTTTGCAATAGGACACACACACATCTAAAAAGATTTATATAGATGGAACCAAATGCTGCTGGATTTCTAGATTAGATTCAGATCAAGGATTACATTGTATTATGCTTTAGAGTGGAAAATGTGAAACGGAGGAGGAAGAAAAAAGCAAGGGAAAAGTCTCTAAGAACAATGTGTGACCCAAACTTTTCCAAAGAAATGCATTTGTAAAATAGCCTAGTGCACCCTTTTAGGAATCCCAGGGCACTTCAGAATTGATAAACTATCTGAAGAATGTATATGTCAGGAAGGAGATGAAATTAGTGAAGTAGGCTATTTGCAAAATAGATAAGGCCACATATTAAACCTCTAAAATTCAGGCTTATATTTGGAATAAAGAATGACCTGTTAAAATACTTATGCTATGCTTCCGTTTCCCGCAGATTCAATTACTGGATGAATATATTTGATTATTCATTTGTGCGGAAAATATGCTCCTTGATGTTATTTAAATACCCAGTTAAATTAATGTGTTACAAATGGAGTGAACTTCCAAAATCATTGATGACCAAAATGTGAACCTTCAAAATGAACAAATTACATGAGGCAACAGTATAAGTCTAAATGCAGTTCTGTTTCAAATTAAGTTTGTTCTGGCCTTAACAAGAGAACTAAAAAGTTTATATTTGACAGTCAAGTAAATATGAAAAGGCCAACAATTCAAACAATCTTAAACTGTTTTTTTTTGTTTGTTTGTTTTTTTGTAATGCTTTGTATCTGGACCTACTGAAATTAAACTTTTAAATTTTAAAAATTAAATGTTAAAATTTTACTTAGACATAAAACAGATTGATTTATCTTTGTATTTGATATAAAACGGTGAAAAAAAGCCAGTTTGGAGCTTTAACAAGCTATTTAGGGGTCTCAGAGTCAGTAAGTTTCACTTTCTCCTCATTTGATTTTGGTTAGGCGTGTCAGCATATACTGTTCTCACTGAAGTCAAATGTTATGACTTCTGTGGTGCAAAAGAAGGAAAGATGAGAACAGAGGATTTATTTTAGTAAGATGGCTCAGAGCAAACTGTGGCATGTCAAAGTATCTCCTAAATGAACTGAATAATATAAAATCACACACTAATTTGGGGGGAAGTGTAAACCGGTTTACACAAACCTGCCACAGAAATAAATTAGAAGGTATACCTATTAAGGAAGAAACTGACTGTTGAATTTGACTTGGAATAAGAGGCAATGTTTTTACTTTCCACTGTGATGGGCATCTTCTTTGCAATACTTTATATCACTGGTTTTGAGCCCCACTGCCTCTCAATGATGGCTTAAAATGCACAGTATGGAAACTATGTTCTGTGTTACTGTATATAGTGAATGCATTTCAAATGTATGGGTTGCCTGCCTGTATGTAGGAAGTTCTTATTTTGAAGGCACAACAAAGATAAAACGTATTCCAGAAGACAAGAGAAAATTCAGAGTAATACATTACATAAATTACAAATGCAAATAACAGTAAAGAGTTGGCAGAGAAAGAAACAGTAAGTCTCTCTGTATTTTTTAGAAGTTTAGAATAGAATAGTTCAGTTGGAAGGTACCCACAAAGATCATCAAATCCAATTGCCTGACCATCTCAGGGCTAACCAAAAGTTAAATTACTGAGGGTATTGTCCAAATGCTTCTTGAACACTGGCAGGCACAGGGCGTCAAACACCTTGATGGGAAGCCTCTTACAGTGTTTGACCACGCTCGCGGTAAAGAATTTTTTCTCGTGCCCAGCCTGAGCCTTCCCTGGTGCAGCTCGGTGCCACTCCTGTGTGTCCTGCCATCAGTGACCAGGGAGCAGAGACCAGCACCTCCCTCTGTCCTG